>NW_017257841.1:1116697-1181931 GCF_001594055.1 Mycetomoellerius zeteki | reverse complement strand
TCTAATCTTTCAGTAATCCCTACTCATTATTTAAGTTGTCGATACATTAACTTTTAACCTGACAGGATTTCATATTGCCGATTATTTATTGTTATTCTCTTACATATAAAAAAAACGTTCCATGTACCATACATCAAATATTGTTTAAATCATATTAAATAGATTTATAAAGATTTTTTCAAAAGCGATCGTTCGTTCTTGTAACAATAAAATTCCTGTTACTTTCCAGTTACGTTGAGAATTATAGGCGGCTGTCTCGAGAATTATAGAGGCCTCTTATTGCTATGGCATAGCGATATTCAGTACGCAGAGAGGAAGGCAGCGAGATTCACCGTATCGTGCCGTTTGACAAACCGCGCGCCATAAACAGGCGGCGCGTTCTCCGTAGAGCCGCGATCCCCCGCTCTTGCAGATCCCCGCGACATAACCGTAGATTCGACCCGCGCTGCATATTTGATGTCGCCCGCTCCAGATCGCCGAGAATTTTCCCCGGTGGATCGTGGCGGGCGGTCATAAGAGCCCTCAGTGATTGAGGGTTAGGGTAAGAGCCGATATGCCGCCAGGCTGGCGGGCGGCGGCTCTCTTCGTCTTCGCGCGCGCGAGCACGCCTCGGCCCCGTGTGCCTCGACATTAACTTTTCATCTTTATATAATTCCACGGGTCATGCGCCCCCGCGCCCACATGCCGCGCCAAGTATGTACCGCACGGACATACAGCGGGCCGTGCCAACCCACCCTTTTTTCCGGGCCGCGCCGGAACCGAGCGTAATTGCCGACGATAAAGATCCGCCGAGATACGAGCCCTCGTTACGAGATTTGCCACCGGTGGGACCGCCGATTCGCGGCATGCCTCCTCTTCCACTGCCGCCTTTACCTCTCTACCATCCCCCGTATGCCCTTCGCGGCATCCACGTATCGCGGGCTCCTTGCGTATTCACAGATGGATTTTTACGAGCGACGTCTACGAGCGACGCTGAGTGCTGTATATGCGACCCGACTCTCACTAAATCATTTGCGAACCTGCCGATTATCTGCCGCTTCGCCGTTCCCGCGTTTATGACTTTTACACGAGAATGTAGGGCAGCCATTAGAAAATGTACGATTCAACCTAGTTGTGTGGGATTTTACGCGCAAATTCATGAAGTTTCAATACAAATTGAACTCCCATATGTCTTCGATTTTGAAGAAAACGGAGTCGCACACCTAAGATACATATCTAAAATTAATTTGGCTGAATCATTAAAATAATTACCCACACAACACAGATTATTTCAACAATATTACAGCAATCTTGCAAACGTTACAGCAATATCGCTGCAAACTTTTGTGCTCTATATGGGTATGTACTGGGTGTCTCACCCTGTGAGAAAGTGTTTAAAATAACAAATATTTTGTTAAATTTTATTTATACTCATTAAAAATTACAAACTTTCCTCTTTTCAGTGCAATTTTTGTTTTTTCAATAACTGAATACGTTCGAAAATGACAGCTGATTAGTTTCAACATCTTCCCGTGGGACACCCTGTATAAGGAAACTGAAGCATAATGAGCAATACTTAAAAAAATGTTGACATTTCTATCAATTAGATGTAAGAATATCAGGTATAACATTATGCATAACAACTATAGTTGAGGACAAATTTCTGATTTATGGCAAATTTCTAATAACGGATTTATGACTCATATAAAATTTGAGGCCACACACAAATTCTAATTAATATCATCACTTTGAAGTGGACTGCGCATCCATAGAAATGTTACCCTATTTTTATATCATGCTAGCAAGCAACTTGAGCGTTCTACATAATTATTTTGATAGTCCAATCAAATTATTTCAGATCTCTATTTAAATTCGTAGATACTGCAACAAAACCGTTTTTCCGTGCAAGTTTTTACATTGTACGTAAATTATTAGTTTTATTTGCATGTCGTCAATAATTATCCGTTGAAAATGCTCTTATCTCAACCTATTCGACAGATCGTCTCAATATACAATGTCGGCAATAGCAGGGAGTGGAGAAGGAGGATGGTCGTGTAACTGGGAAACAAAAGATATGGTGCGACGGACGTACGACTTACTACTTTCGGGGTGAAAGAGAAAGAAAGAGAAAAAGAGGCCACGAAACCACTTTGAGGAAAATCTATTGCATCCGCGAGGGTCGTGTTTGGCTCGAGGCAGCACGCGTCGAGAGGGCGAGTGTGGGCTCAAATGACACGGAATAAAAGTAATGCCCGGCGATACACAACGCCCCTGCTAAGAACACCCTTCTTCTCACCCTACGAAGCTGGGACCGTTCTTAGTGCCGTCGCTGGAAGGTTCCCACTGGGAAGCAGGCAATCGATATCCGGGATAAGAAATACCCCCGCTCGCGCTAGGAAGTCTCCCTCCGCCATCGATTCGCAATTATTTTGCGATACGTCGTAACGAAGATATCACGGTTGATGCGGATTGTTAGAATTACGCCTGCGAGATATTTGTAGATATCCTTTTTTCTCAATAAAAGTGAAAAATAATTTTCATTATTTAGATGTTTAGTGAAATTTTGGTACAAAATCGAATCTTTGTTCATAACTTAAATATTACCAGCAAGAAATTTTATTTTTAAATTAATCGACAATAAAATTATTAAAACAATATAAATTCATTTAAATTCTTTGTAATCCTTCTCTACACAATTTCTATTAATTTATATTATTTAAACCATATTATACTATGTATTTTAAATTCTATTTATTATTCTCCACATAGCCAGTTTTTTGCTCAAAAATATTTTCTTTATCGTATCGGAAAGATTAAAAAAATTGTATTTATTTTATTTAAGAATAATTAAAAATACAGTAACATGAATCTTTATTTATTTAAATCAAACGTCGAGTTGATACAACGACGAGTTGATGACATTCAACGTTATAAGTTAAAATCACAATTGATCATTTGCGTCTTATTGGGATGTCGATCTAATCTTTCGCGGAGGACTTCGGCGGTTTTTCAGATCTACCTAGCAAGTCATCGAATCCAATCAACAACGGCTCGAGAGACTACGACGTGTGATTTAACGTTCTGAGAAGCTCTCTAGGAACTTTAGTCCCACGAATACCTCATGGGCACACGCCACAAGGACAAGCGGTGTCCGTCGTCGAAAGTCGATTCCGCGAAATCGGCCGATCCAATTCACCTAGGCGCACGCGAGATCTTTTTCGGCCGCTATTTAACCACCTAGTCATAATCCAACTAGGTTTTTTGTCCACTGCCGCGCCGACAGAATGGTGTTGAGTAAAGAATGGCGTTCAGTAAGCTTAATCACGATAATCAAATAATAATAGTACTTGCGATTGACCCGACTGAAATCGATTCAACGTACTAAATTAAAGTTGTATTGAACTTGTAGTGTATAATTGTATATTATAAGGCAAACACACTTCCGGTAGATCTGATTTCATAACATCTCTTTAAAAAAAAGATTTAAGATCAGCTCCTAAAATTTTTCTACATAAATAATTAAATATATATATACAGAATTTTCGTTAGTTAAAAAATATCAGAAAAGCGTACGTTATATCAAAAATTACCTACAGTACAAACATACTTTATTCTATATAAAATGTTTGAATAGACGAGAAGATGTAGTTGCGAAAATAAATGGCAAAAAGGAAGAGTGAATGAATGATGAATGGTGAATGAACTGTATGAATGATGGGAAATGATCTCTTTATTGAAGTAGCGGTAAAAAAGGTCCATTACAATTCTCAGCGGTTCCAAAAGCACATGATGTACCGTTCAATATATCGTACAGAGTTCAAGGTCGATTCGAATCCCGGAGAATGTCGATTAGATTACAAATCGAATATGCTTAGCTTTGGATAGAACTTGCATGAAGGTGCTGAAGAATCGAGGAAAGTTTCACTGAAGTGTGCGAACGTGCTCTGGTAACTGACTAGCATGGCTGACTGTCATGTCTTCTATAATAATTTGATGTCGATTCTATAATAACTTTGAGTCTCCTTGAACACGAAAGCGGCTTTATGAAGGACACGTCAAAAGTTCTCATTTTTGCATTTTTCAGCAACTTTTCGATCATTTTTATATACTCATAGCTATTTACCTTTTTTTTTTGTTCATATTAATTCAAGCATATACCTGATATTTTAATAAAAAAAATTTTTAAAGTGAAAGTATAAATTAGTAAGTATATAAAAGCAAACTAGAGAGGATGCAAAAATGGAAATTTTAATCCTTAATACACACGATTGGGTCATTCGTAACCTACACATTTCTTTCCTTCGAAAAACTATCAAGTAATTATAGTTACAACTTACAATATTCATATACATACAATTTCGTTAAATACACAATCTTACGAAAAGATTTGCTATGAACACGAAAGACGAATTACAAAATTATCAATTTTGTTTGATATTTATAGAAAACAATTTGCGTTTTTGACACATATATTTTGCATTTGTTGAAAATAATTTTTGTAGCGAGTACAAAAAAGAATAAATATGTGTTACATCTGCAAATAATTTGCGATTCCTATACTTGCAAATGGAATTTGCCGTTAAGGCGTAGGATTAACGTTCATAGTAATTTTTTTCCCTCCGTGGTTACAAATATTTTCTGAAGATGTTAAAATATATGTAAGAATTCTTTAATAATTTTGGTATATTTGTTAAAATGATGAAAAGTAACCCGGATACGAATGATGTGTAGTAAAAAACCAAAAAATCTCGTGTACCAAGGGTGAATTCTAATTCTTTAACATTTAACAAGAGTGCATCATACCTTGTGTCTTGCAAAAAAGAATTGTTCGAGACATCGGTCATTTCAATTACATTTTGAAAATTGGCATACTGACCTACTGAAGGGAATATATGCTATGACGTCAGTCGGTTTTCCTACATAGGGGTAATTCAGAACGGTGGTGTACAACACTCTGCGAGGGATCGATATTTGGTCCATGTAGGGCTCTCGTCGGCATTAAAGAGGAGAAGACGTCTCCCCTGCCGAGACTTACATATCCATCGCGTTGCATCGTTGTCAGCTTCTTGCTAAATTTAGGGCGCAACCGAATACATTTAGATTTCGGTCTTGTGCGTGAAAAACGTATTCCTCACTCCTAATTCTATTACCGATGACGGATCTTTCTTGGCATGGACTGAGATTAATCGTCGTCAAGGAAAAAAAAGCAAGCAGCCGAGCGCGTGCTCGGCCACCCAGAATGAAGACCGACGGAAATGAAGGAGGGCGTCGATTAAAACTTTTGTAAGTCGCCTTCGACGGATCATTGGCCGCCTCAGCAAACAAGAGTGACAGAGTTCCGCCGACGGCTTTTTGCTCCTAGCTCGCTTTTTCTCACGACTCGATCGCGCTGAGCCGTTAGTAGAATTAACCGTAGAAGCGGCTTACCCTCGTTCTCCCTCTTTTCTCTCCCTCATTTCTTACGATCTCTGAACGCGAACTTTCGCGAGATCAATCGAGACACATCCGGTGGGGCTGTTTATCAGCCGCGCGACACGCGAACGAAATCAATGTGGAGAAAATCGATGATGACTTGTTAGTATTTAAGGATGTGTTATACATCTTAAAACATTAAATATAAAAATGTCATTGTTTCATTATTATAAGTATGTGTAAAATATATTATAAGTTGTGTAAAATTTGAGCATAGTTTTCATATTGTTTTAAAAAGTATTTAATTTTTTGTTTGTCTTGATTCTTATGTAAAATCACTTTTTGTAGTACTTATTCATAAATTTGAAAAAGAAGTAGCATTACGAATTCAATCAATTTTTTTGTGTATACTAATAAAACTAATAAATATTTGTTCATTTAGAAAAGTTTATTTAGATGCACTTATTCGTTTAAAAGTTATTCAATTAAAACTGCAGCAAAATATCATCATAAGCTTAATTATTTGTTTTATTTTTTGTAGTTATTTTCAGGATCAAAATTGATCCAAATTTTTTTACTGATATTGGTCGATATTAACTTTTTGATATTTTTAATTGATATTGTACAACTAAAACATCCTTGACGTTCTGTTAGAAGAAAAATTATTTTTTTATATAAATTTTTTTGCTTTAGAATATCTCGTCTTATAATAAGAATTAATATAATGAAATTGGAAAAGTATAAGTTGAGCTAATTGAAGCAATCTAATAATATAATAAGATAACAAGAATGCAACACTATAATTATGTAATAAAAGCATATTGTATCATTATTTAAAAGTAATAACTATCAATTCATCTTCCTTCCTGATTCAACAGAACTAACAGCCGCGTGGTTACAAGGTGCAACCATCTGCAACCAGGTGCAAATATTTATAAAATTCTGGAGACAACGGCAGCCAATAAGACACAAAATAACCATCGAGAGCGGCCGAATCAATATTCAATCGGTCACGTGATATTACATAATTAGTGCATCCCGGATCGACGCTTCGAGCGACAACATGGCATGCTCGCGATTGCGCGCGCGCACATTTCCGTAGGATGCAATTATTCGACGCCTCTAGAAGCGAGCGCATGAATTATTCGGCGAATAAGCTCGAGGCTCGTTAACTCGCGAAACGGAACGGAGACCATCGACAATCACGATGTCAAAGCCGGAGCAGGTGCCGGCGGTGCGACGCGCACGACTTCCGGCGCGCTGCTCGCACTCGCGCTTATGCACTTGTTGCACAATCTGCCTAACGATCTCTCGAGCTCGCGAGCACGGATTAATAATCACGACCTGCAGTTGTAGTCCCGAGTCTCCTTACGAGAGAGACGCGCGCGCACGGTCCGGCGCGGAATCCTATTTAAAAATAATTGCGTTACCCACTCGCTCGCCCGGTGGTTTCCTGTACTTGATTACGGCTAATTGTTCGAGATTTACAAGTATAATGGCGCGTTTAATGCGGCGACTTACGTGACGGCCCTGAGACCGACTGTATGTCGCCCCGCAGACAACTGTGCCTGGTGCGAGAGTGCGAGCGAAAAAAAATTATCCCCCTTCCTTCCCGTGGCGACGCGTCCACGAGTTTCCCTCCACGGGACTGTGACGAAACGATCGTCGGATGAGCGCGACTGACTTTAGAATTGCAAAGCAGTATAATTATACGAGAAGGAATTGACTCGACCGCAGCCGTGTGAGAAGAGCGCATCGGAAATGAAATTATGTATCTGCGAGAAAAGGAGAATAAAGCGTTTTACATTATTTCCGGGATATTCACAGACTATGATATCAGAATATTTTCAATGACAAAAATAATGATGATTGTAATCTCTCAGATTGATCCATGTGTGAAATGTTTACTCAAATAATAAATTTTCTTAAATTTCTCTTTCTCGAGAATTTCTCCAAAATTCTCGGCTTATACTATTCTATGCGTTTAATATAATAATGATAACATACGGGTAGACAAACGACTCTTTGACTGTCCGATGCAGACTCAACGGACTCCAAATCAGCGAAACGCACTGACCTTTCGATTTGGGGCTTTGATTTAAAACCCGGAATTAGTCGGGAGCAATCCCTCGTTCCCAAAGCTCTCATCTCCCTGTCTCTCTTTGTTACTATACCAAATCGTCACAACGCACGGAACATCTTTATGAAGATACGTTTGGACATTTTCGCAATCCGTTTGAGCTATCAGCGAAATGACTACTGACCGCCTATTGACAGAAGTGAATAATCAAATGCTGCTAGATAAACGGAGAAAGAGAAAATGGAAAAGAAGGATAGAGCGATAAAGCGAAAAGAACATGGAGAATCGGCGGCCACCGCCAATCTGTCGCTGGCTGCATTAGCCCGGGGGGTTAGCTTTTCAAAAGCCCACGTTTGATGAAGCACCGATCACCCCCTCGAGGTCTCGTTCCCTCTCTCTCTCGTCCTCTTCCTCTACGCGGCGCTGTGTCCGAATACTTTTAAAGTAAATTAGCTTTTTAGTTTTCTGTGCCTAAAACCTGGGGAATATACAGTATGTACATATAAAAGGGAAGAAGAGCTTGCTTGGACCGCCGTGCTTGCCAGAGGGTTCAACTGCTTCAATGTCTGAATGGACTCTTCCTCTTCTTCTTTCTTTTTCCTTCTCTCATTCCCGTTCAGTCTCGTATTCATCCGCAACTTCGACCTATTCGCGTGTGTACGCGCGTGTCCAAGTCAGACAAACCACGTGTATTCCTCCGCCGTATATACGTCTGAATGCCCAAAAACACAAAGTGCGCCACTGCATCGGCAGAGAGGAGAGTGGTCTCCGCCCGCGCGTTAATCCACGCGAAAGACCAGCCGCGCGACCGCGCCCCGAAGCGACGATCGCTTTTGCCAACTGGCGTTGACTCTGCCATCGGAAAAAAGTCGTTCCTTTCCCGGCGTGAGATAACCGCCCCAGGAAGAACTCCTTTTTCTATGCAAACGTGTGTATTGCAGACACTAAAAGTTTTTTTTTTTTCGGAAAGAAAAATAACATGCATTTTGAAAAAGACGAGTTGTAGTATACATTTTTGCGAAAAATATATAGATAGAGAAAAAAGTAATTGCTGTGGCAAGATAAAATTAATAAAAAAATGTGAAAGATTTCTTTAATTCGTTAAGCAGCGAATAAATTTATACATAATTCATTAGCGAGAACTCATGATTGAATTACCAAACAAAATTCTTTCAGGGCGTAGAAGTGTAGACGAAGTTGCCGCAGCTATTGAATTTATCCCTCAAACTGATTTCATTGTATTACAGGGGGAGGGTTATGTAAATTGATGAAATGGAGATCAAGCTGGATGAAATTGAGTTACACCCGACCGGGGAATGCGCAATTTATTGCAAAAATATTCGTTTTTAATATGGCGCAACGAAAACTGTAGCGCGAGAAATGTACACGCCGCGATATTTATATATCAAATATGTGTTTTTTATATTTAATTGCCTGGCGCGAATTGATCGCGGAGTTGAAAGAACAATTCGTTTGCGAAAAATGCCAGACGTGGTTTAGTACTCGTTTTTCCCTTTTTTACTTGTTTTCATTATTGCCACTAGCAAATATGACAATTTTATACTTGAGAATAGATATAAGAATTATCTGTAAATAGTGTAAACTATTCTCTATTCCAAATAACAAAATGTCATCAAAATAACGACAAATTTTGGTCATTATGTAATCAATTAAACGTCCTAAATTAGATCTTGAGAAACCCGAAAATGACCACGATCTGTCATATCATAGAACGTTATTTTCTGATATTTTAATAATTGCAAAACAGGAGTAACATATGACTTAGCACTAGGTCATATATTATTCATGTTTTCCAATCATCTATGCTTCTAATGCTCTGTATCATTTGATCCTTGCTATCGATTCTGGAAACTGTAAATATGATTTATATATTTATTCCGAGATATTAAATGCGTCTCCTTTCTTGGAGGAAATAAACTGAATTGCCGATATTATTTCTGATATTCAAATCAAAATGTACGTGTTTCACAGTTGAATAATTATAATAAAATATGCATATATTATATTGGCATGAATATTTCACAAACTTTCTCGCCAAAAATCCGATTTGTATAACAATATCATTTTATCGCGAGCGTTGTATCGTTAAAAAGGCAAAAGCATAAATTTCGTAGACGAATTACACTTCGGGGTCCGCTCCTGGCTTGGCGTTTTATAGATTTGCCGTTCCGAGATCACGGAAGATTTCGCGCGAGAGTAATTGGATTACGCTATCAAACTCCAGTCTCATTACGACGGCGGTTAGTTCTCTTCGATCTAGGAAGCGCACGAGAGAGAGGGAGAGAAAGAGAAAGAGAAAACATAATCCAGATTCTCCACGTGGTCGCGTATACTATCCATCGAGCGATAAATAATCGGTCGAAGTGGATGAAAAAAGAGAGAAAAGGAAAGCGAGAAAAAGGACGAAGATTTAAAAGCAAATACTCGCGGACTCCCCGCAAGGCGACCCCGGCTGAACTTCTAGCAGACATCACGGGGGGTCTTCTAACGAGCCGTGCAATTAACATTTTTATTAGACGGTTCCTCTCTGCCTCCAAGCCGATTCTCTGTCCTGCTCCACATGTGTAACCACCGTCAGAGCCTCATCGATACTTCGTCGGCAACGCGGAACAGCTTCCTCCCGTCTGTGAAATGAATTTCGGTCCTATTAGTGTCTATTCAAGGAATGAGAGAGAAAGAGAGAGAGAGAGAGAGAGAGAGAGAAGGCAGAAAAAGAAGGAAAAAAGGAGCAGAATTACTTTTTGAACCAAAGTAATGTCTTCTTGGAAATAAGGAAATATCTTTTATCATATGTGGAGATATTCCCGATTTCTCTGCGCTTTCATTTATCTCTCATTATAGAATCTTTTCTTGGCATTGTTGAGACACAAATAATTTTCTTTCCGAGTCTTAATACATACCTATTTTATTTCAAAAGTAGAAAGTGCATCAAAGTGCGATGAAAACAAACTAATAATGAAACTTTCGCCGGATCGTGTGTCACTCGTGTTTGATTCTCTCGCAGGAAATTCTATCGGGAGATAATCATCTCTGTATGTACAAGCGCGATTCCACCCTCTCGTCTTGAAATTATTTCTTAAGCATCATATTTGCACCTAGAGAGAGCGAGCACCGTGCAATTTCCCGAGTCGCGCAAAGGAAATAAACACGAGAGGTATCGCCGGGCGTTAAGGACGCATCGTCCAGGCGAGCCTGTTAAGTATCGTTGCGGCGATCGTTGCGCATTTCAGGGCCACGCTGCATCGTGCCGTGGATGCACCATGCAGTCGGCGTATCATCGGTGCGCGTTGTTGCATTGTTCGGTATTTCTCGATGTGCGGCATCGGTGTGCGCTACGTGCCGTACGGTGATTTGGCTAACCACACGTTTGTTGAACCATCGGCGGCATCCGGCATTGTTTGCTCGCTTTGATGAGGCCAATTCGTGTTTCGCTTTTGCGTCTGCGTTCCATGTGGGATGCGCTAGAGAGCGCGGGCGCTCGCGTACGCATCAGCGTGTGCGTATGCCAGCTCGTGCGTGCGTGCATGCGTGCGTGCGTACGATCGCCGCGCTGTCTGTATACACGGCGAGAGTCTGCGTATGTCATTAGTGACCCCGGGGGTGACCTCGGGATTCGCTCTCACCGTACCGGGCTATCAACACCGACCACCGCGCACCACCGACAGAGAAGCTCCATTATGCACTCCTAACGATACCCGCCTAGTGCCGCGAAACATTGTCGCACGCCGTCGCGTTGTTGTCTACTTTGCGAGATATTACGATAATTCTATTTGCCTCTACCTGATCAACGTCAACCGATCTTTATAAAAGTTCCGAACAATTTCAGTATCATTATTTGAAGCCTGTAGATGATCATGTAGGTATACGTTCAAAAGAGAATACATATTAATTAATTTGTAATTAATAATACTGTAAACTGTAATAATAATTTAAGTTATATAATTTAAGTAATAAAATGTTTATTGTTTTGTTTAAAAACGTATACTATGCGTAGTTAAATATCGTTTTGTTATTACATAATTTTTCTTCGAATAATATAAGCAATTCCTTGTATTAGTAAGGAGAAAAAATAAATATATTGTACAAAGAACAAGAAGAAAAGAAGATAGCAAAACTACAATGAGAATTACAAGATTAACAAAAAAAAACAAGATTACAATAATACGTAAACAATGTTAGAGATGATATAATAGCGAGCACGAAAGTTAACGTGAGAGGGTAATAGCAATATAATAAAACGACGCTATAGGAAAACGCAAATGTCTCTTAGGATTTGCAATAAGTAAAAATAAACATTTAAAGATCTTAAAATCTTATTAGAACTTTTCCTAAGTAAAATTTGTTATAATTCATTACTTCATATCCCTAACAATATGACACTTAAGTCACTATAATAGCTTTTCCCGTCCAATAAAAGTTAATGGATTTGCAGTTCATTATCTCCGTTTCGCGAAAAGCAGAAAGCTCGATATGAAGCTGCGAATCATAAAGCTAATAAGCGCGAGGAGAATCTAGTGCGTCCTATAAACGAGAACTCGAGTACGCGCGATCGATCAGGCATAGGACGTCTGGTCTGACGATGAAGAAGAGTGGGTAGATATACACCACGAGGGCACGGCCAAGCTCGCCCGCCCGCCCTGCTCGTCGTACAACGATACCGCTCGTCGTGTCCCAACGATGGTGTTCGCCGACTCCGCCGAACTGGTAAGTAACTGGCGCGGTGCTATTAAATGCAGACACGAGCGAGCGCGGTCCGGAAATTGCCTAATTTCCTGAGTGCGCGCGCCGATCCGTCAACCTGACGTGACGGTGAGACGGGTGGCTGCACGAAATACCGTGACTTTTAATGTCAAGTGACTATCGAAAGAAAAACCCGGTTATATATCTCGTGCGCGCGCGCGCGAGGGCGTTTCGGGCTGTGTTAAGGCCTGGACCGACCGACGGATATACACGTCGCTCTCTCGCTCGAGTGGATTTCCGTTGAAGTCGAGCGCCCATCGCCGCCACGACACGAGAGACTCCGACGTCTACACCCCCCGTGCGCCGCCGCGGGACGCGATCCAAATTGCCCCGACTCAGGCTCTATTCGCGTCTACATCGGAAACGGATATGCGCTTCTCGTTAGATTAATCGCGATCTCACGAATGTTCTTGACTTGACTTCTGATGGCAGCACGCACGGACGATGCGGCGGTCGTCGTGTCCGCGTGAGTGCACGGTACTTTAGCTTGATGAATCGGACGAGCAGCAGTTTAGTAGTTGATTAGTAGTAGTTGATTATAGTGGCAGTTGATTAGTTCGTGACGATTATTCACCTGGTTTTACGTTCATTATATAGATACATTTAGATTATCGTTCGTATTATTTTTATAGAATGTGTTTAAATTTTAGATATGTGTATTTATTATAGAAACAATGCCTGTAATATATATCTGTATAAGTTGTAATGTTTAACTACTTGTGTATTACGGACATTATAGATGTCTCTTTAATACGTGCGATGTCATCATATATATAATTATAGGATACAAAATATCAAGAATGGTAGAAGAGTTAACAGTAATTTTCATCTTTTCATTTAATAAGCTTGTTTTACAAACTAGTATTCGCCAACTAAAGCATTTTTTCAACGAGCATTGAAATACAAACCGTGTCAGTGTCTATTGATCCGCATAAATCATTCCGTTACGTATACGGTTACGTTATTGTTGTTACGTCCCGTTGAAGTCGACCAAATTTTCGGATATTCCGCAATAACGTATTTCCCCGATACGAACTAACGATCATTAATTGAAACGTTCACTTACCGCAAAATCTGATACATAATCGACGAAACGTAATACAAGGAATAATTAGTACCTGCAGAATGACAGATATTTCGACTATCGAGAATCGTGGAATATTCTGAGTTACGGATAGCGATATTTGTCGACCGCGTCGAGAATTCCTACGCTGGAATGTACCGATGGATGCAATAAGCCTTCAGAGTAGAGCGGCTATCGGGGAGAAAGATTGGGCGTCCGACGCGGGTCGTCGATGATAGAGAGACTAATCCACAAGCTTAGCGCTTCTCGAAGGAAGGAGGGCGACAGTAGATAAGAGTAAATCCACAATTAAGAGGCGTCAATCGCTCGTGACACATGCTCTACCGCTTTTCGATCCTCATTGTGCGACGTATACGGGATGTCTCGGGATTTTCTCCTAATGAGGGATACATCAGAGGCTAAAATTAGAAAGACTGACAAGTATATAGTATTCCACATCCAAGCACTAATGCTCTCCGAGTGATTAATCATTGATAGCTGGACCTCAGTTCGTTTACTGTTTAAAGAAACTTTATCTAATATCTAATATCAAAAATTGACATTTCTTTAGGTCCGTTCTTTTTCGAAAAATTTTATAAACTAAAATGTACGACGCTGATGCAATAAGTTGGAGCGAAACAAACTATATTTGTTTCACTCTAACTTAATATCGCACCAGTATACACCAGTTTAGAACATGCTTCGAAAAGAAATCAGATCTTTTGTCTCTTATCTCGACGAGATCTCTGCGACCATTCTACACGTTACGCAACGCGAGACCGACAGGAGCGGTTCCCGCGCTGGTTCTCGCGACTGGTCGACGGCAATCTCCCCGCGTCAGCCGTGCGATGTCGTATCTGTACCACCAGATGCCACACGCGCCGCCGGCAGGGTCGTGGAGCAAGCAGGACACAAGGGGGGGGTCTCCCGCGAACCGTTTCTCCGTCGCCCCACCACGAGGGAATGGGCGTGTATCGGCGTCCCCACCAGCCGGGTCACCTCTCCTACGACCCCTCCGTCGCTTTTCCCACCAGACGGACCGGGGCGACTGGGGCGACTCTGCGACCGAGAGATCCCGCACGGAGTGGCGGGGTAACGGGGGAGGGGACGGTGGGGGACCGTTCCCGTGTCGTCTCGAGAGAGTCCCCTACTTTGCCGTCCGTGTCGTCCGCGCACACTGTCCTCCGTAGCCGCCGCGACGTCCACGCCTTCCACCACTTCCCATTGGCCCGATCTGTCCCCAGAGTTTCTGGTGACACACGCCCCGTCGTTCTCCAGGAATCAGCCGCGGCGCAGGAGATCGTTGCTGGAGCCGTACGCCGCTCCTGCTACGAGAACGGCGGAAAGCGGCGTCCGCGCGCGATGGTGTCCTTAGGTGAGTCCGTCCGAGGATTGATCGGCTTGCCTCGGTTGGGCGTGTACGCGCTATCGCGTCACCGATGCGAGAGAACGCGACGGAAATATAGATCCGTGCCCCGGCGAACACGTCTCTCGATTCCATATAGATATATCGCATATGACCGCGTTAGTTTGCGCTGGAACACCGGGAGTACCGGGACATTGCACTCTTAACCCGGGAAAAACGTCCACCAACGTCTTCTCGCGCAAGGATACATAGCGTTTACACGTTACTGACGTTTTGACTTTTCGACATAACTCTTTTGGACCACGTCTAGTCAGAAGATATACTACTTTAGACTAACAAACCTGATAATTAAAGAGTAAAAATATTAAAGAGAAGAGAAATGTATCAAGTTCCTCTGTCTTTATATCTCAATTGAAGAGAAAAATTGTAATATCTTTGTTGATGAATTATTATAACAATCTCCTAAACACAGTTTATGATACTCACGTATCAATTTCTCAACATAGCTCTTTTAGATTGTTGCCCTGCAGTTAAAAAGAAATATGACTTCAAATCCGATAATTAAAGAAAAAAAAGATTAGAAAATATTAAAAAGAAGAAGAATAAAGCTAATTTATCTGTCTTTAAATCTCAATTTATGTATAAGAAAAGAAGTTATATCTATCTATCTTTGTGATTACTTATAATAATTTCCTCAACACAGTTTACGTTACATCTGTATTGATTTTTCGACGCAACGACTCTTTTGAATCGTATGTCAGATAAGATATTAAATACACTAATAAGAAAATATTAAAAGGAACAGAAATAAATAAATTTTCTCTATCTTTATATTTGAATTATGTAAGGAAAACAATTATCTATCTCTTTATGTGATCAATTATTATAATAAACTCCTCAACACAGGTTTTACTCAAGTATTATACTTCGGTGTACAATAAAAACACAAATGTAGAGTAACGATCGCTGCGATCGATATACACATGCAGTCGACCTACACGCTCATATGTTCTTCGTTCGCTGCCCTGTTAGTCCAGAACAGACCGTCTCTACCTAAACTGTCGATCGGACAGCTGGGAAGCGCGGTCGGATTGCGTAACGGGGACTATATTCGCCCGGTCGTAAAATGTAATCGCTTCACCGAGCGCGGCTGAGACGCCTATGTTAAGACATGCATTATCTTGTGACGACTGATAGTAGCGGAATCGCGCGGATGTCGCGGGGGTAATTTTTAGAGCTCGATATGTCCGACGATGATCGCGTCCAACGTGGCGTATCTCACATCCATGCGTGACGGCCATTTCCTGCATGAGATATGTCAAAACAATGTCCTACTATCTACACTCGCGTGTGAAATCGCCTTATCGTATTCCAATTTGATCTACTACGAATGCACATTGGTATCATTGTTTGTGGTACTCGCGATATCGACAGTCTCATTGTCGTTATTGATTTTCTCGAGTTTAAAGCAAGCTTATATATACTTATTGTTAGAGAAAAGCTGTGTTAGATATTTGTAACTGTAATCGCATGATAAAATAATTATAGTTAGAACCTCCAGTTTTATAGTTATTATTACTATAATGTTGGTAATGATTGAAAATAATTTTATTTTCATGAGCTCATTTTTATGGGCCATATGTTCTTTTTAGAATATTATAGTACTACATTTGTACTAATTTGAAACTATATAATTATTACTATTAACACTGTAAATGCATGTAAAAATAAAACTGATCATAATTTATTTTACTATGCAATGACAGCACAAATATACCAAACGCTTTTCTCTCAGTATACATTTCTAGAGGCATTTTAATACACGCTTTTGTGATACGGATCCTTTCTTAACAACTATTAATACTTTCACGAAACTTGTCCTGAAGCCTAGAAATATGATTGCTATCTGAGTGTTGCGTTTCAGCAGAAGAATCGAAGAGTTCCTTTTGATCGTCATTATTATGAGTCTAGATCGAATCTAATCTGAATCGATCGCCGATATGATAGCGAGCACCAGAACGCGAATGCATTCTGATTCGCTCGACATAATTAAACATGCACTTTAGACTAGTCGGTCAGGTTGATCGTTATCGACAAGTTCTCTCGATAACGTGCTCGCGCGCGCTCTTGACGGTCCATCCGGCGGAAAGGTCGCGAGACGAGGCGCGCGGGCAAAAGCGAAGGCAATGACGGCTTTGTCTCGTTACTGCCGGCAAGCAGTGGCGGCGACGGGGAGGGGAAGGCGAGGAGTCAGCGAGGATGATCCGAGCGTGGCCTGAGCTGAAGATGGAGGCACGATAACGACGACGGAAATTGAATTCTCTCACCAGTCATCCCGCTGCGAAGAGAGTGCATGCACACACGCATCGATTCGCCCCGCGAGTATAAGCCGAGTATCGACGGGCTGCGCGTTGGAAGAAAGAGAGGGAGAAGGAGAGAAAAGGGCGGCAGTAAACGAGAAAGACAGACAGAGAGAGAGCGAGAGGGGGGGGGGAAAGGAGGGAACCCACGGTTCTGTCCTTCCTGCTCCTTTTGTCTCGGCAACGCGGTATATACGGATGGGTGCACGTAGGCTACCTCGAAAGGCGAAGCCCGCAACGGCCGCTCTACGCAATACCTGCGGCATCAGCGTCGTTTTACCTGCCACGCGAGACAAAACATGGAGACGCTTGAAAAAAAAAAAGGAGCCTCGTTTCCTCGCGGAGGAAATCTCTATCCGCGTGACGGTTTTATACGAGTTAAGAAATCGCTATGAGAGTACCCGCGCGTATATACTGGAGATGAATGTTAAAAGTAGATGAATATCCGCGAAAAATGCTTCACTATAAATCCTTTGACATCGCCAGCAACGCCCAACGATGGAGGACTCGCTCGTTGACGATCTGTGATAATGGACAATCCTTTTCATTCGCGCTGAATAAAGTTGGAGAGCGCAGTTTGTAATAACAAAGCTGTAGATGGCTCAAGATATATAAATGCAGGTACACTAAAGTTCTGATTGCAAAATTCCAGGTAGCACACAAAATTAAGATAAAATCAAGATGATATCGAGTAGGAATCATTAAAAAGAAAATAATGTAATGTTGTCATTTGACATTTTTGACGAATTAATTTTGTGATGAAAAAAAGATACTTAAAAATCATTATCATGTCAAAAACGTCGCCAAAAGTATATCGAATAATATCTCATCATGACTTTTTTCTAAAATAACTCTTACTTGATGTAAACTTGATTTTATTATAAATTCATGTTTTTGAAATATTCAAAAATACATAAACTATTTTTTATAGCGATTTATAATCTCACACACTCATTTTATCGCTTTCAAATTCTTACACGGAAAGCAATTTTGCTGATATCTAAAAGTTTGACTAGATACAGATCTGAAAATAATTTGTCGAGTTATCAAAATAATTATGTAAAAAATTGAAGCGTAATGCTGTAAAAGCTTTTGATATTCTAGCAACCAGATTGAGTGCCTTACGTAACTATTTTGATAGTCCAATAAGATCATTTTCAAATCTATACTTAGTTAAATTTTTAGATACTTCAGCAAAATCATATCCTTTCCGTGTAATATCGATCCGCGTCACTGCTTTACTTGACGCAGAAAATGTAATCGTGCGATTTAATTCGCAATTAAATATAAGTGTTGAGAGACGATGAATCCGTTTTCGTTCCATTCGTCGTCGTAAATTTAAATGACGTCTGTGCATGGCTTCCTTGTTTGTAATTGCGTAATATGACGACTTCTAAGCGTGCGCGATCAGCGCGCGAATGCGTGTTTTATTGTCTCCATGCAGCCTCGAGCATAACCGCCGCCGATGGTCTGGTTAGTAAAATCGTACATAGGAGCGTGTCCAATCGACATTACGATAATTTATGGCTTAAATAAATGCCCGATCGGTGTACGAGCGTGTACAGGTATCAATTTACATGACGCAACGGATATGTAACCTGATATATCGTGCGGCGGCGGGGTACACAGGCATACCCACGTCCGACGGTTCTCATCGCAACTATTGGCACAGGCAATACAAAGTAACGACGCGGGAAAAAAAAAAAGGATTCCCACGTGGGAAAAGGTGTGCGGGATCTGAACTCGACTACCCGGTGAACGAGAAATTTGTCGGTTAAATCCGATCGACGATTAAATACGAATTATCGCGGGCACAAATGAGTTACGCTCCGTTGAAGGTATAACGAACATACGCATCGAAACATGAGATTCGTGGATAATCAAATTTGCAAACGCAATTTTGCCTCAATTCTGTCCTGAACTCGATGATGAACCCTATATCTAAACAGCTAGTGTAACCAGCCGTCTCGGTTTTACAGGATTCAATACCGCGTTTAATTGAGATGTATTTTCGGGATCATTGACTGCTACGGTTTTTAGCCTGTTTCTTGTTTATTATTAACATTTATCGTCATCAAATTAGTAACGTGTAACATCGCTGTATAATTAACGTAATATTCATGTTTTTAATCATTACGGTCATTTTGCAATCGATTTACTTTATTCAAACATCTCATAACAAATCTAAATATCGTACATAATGGAAAGCAACAAATTTTACAGTTAGATATAGGTCGACTTTCTTTCGCGTGATATATTAGCTGCGTAATTACGTGAGATCCTAAGAGTCATTTTTTCCGACCATATTTCGCCTTTAAGATTCAATTGTCTCAAATTCCTGTATTATTGACATTTATCGAAAATCGTAACATATATCATCGTTATATGTATAATTAGTGTAATTTTCATGTTTCTGATTATTATAAATATTTTATCAATTTACTTTATTCAAACATTTCATGACAAATCTAAATATCGTATATCAATTTTTGTTATAGAAAATAACAAATTTTAAAGCCAGAAGTCGACTTCCTTTTGCAACATTTTGTACCATATATATTAGCTGTGTGACTACGTAGGATCCTGAGAGCCATTTTTTTCCGACTATATGCTCCGATTTTAAGATTCAGCTGCCTCGAACCGAACTCGTTCGACTCAGGACATGATGGAGTATGATTCTACCGGAGCAAGCGACGTTTCCGACGAGTTCGGTGAGAGAGCAGCAAGCAAGGGACCCGACGGCTTCACAAAAGGTGAATCCACTTGGTGGATCTGTCGGTCGGCGGTGGCGGTGGCGGCAGAGCGGTGTTCGCTTGCGGAAGGCGGGAGGCGGCCGGAGTACTCTGTAGGTAGGTAGAGAGATATATCGAAGAGAGCTCTCTCGGGCGTATTCGGGTGGATTCGTGTGCTCCCGTCGACTGGTGGTGGCCGCCGCGCGCCGCGCACCTCCGCCAAGAGTTTCACGCTGCGTGGAACGAAACTCGTACGTACGCGATCAGCTCGACCGAGGCCGCCGGCCTTCCTCTGCGTATCGGGCCCCGCTGCGTGTTTCGCGCCGGCCGACAGCTTCTATCGTCGCCTTCGTGATAAAACCGGGCGGTTGCTCGCGACGACAACGACGACGACGACGGCGACGGCGACGACGGCAACGACAACGACGACGTTGACGACGATACGACGTCCGTTGGTGCCCTATAATACGTGTCCTGTGTGCGAGCCAGCGGAAAGCGCACGCGGCAAACGCGCACGCATATCGCACGCATACCGGCCCGCACACGCGTGCATCGCGCGGCAGAGGCGCGAAACCGTCCCGGTTCGGTACTCGACGTGGTTCCGCGCGGGAGACTCGCGATGCGTTCTCGAGGCAGTGTACCGTAAAGAGTTCTCGCAGCTACGGCGACGACGGCGGCGGTAGCGGCAAGAAAACGCGCCAATCGCGCGTCCGGTGTTCGCGTGGTGCTTCACGCTCGGCGGTTTGTCGCAGAAGAGGAGAGGGAGGACGGAGGAAGCGGGGGAGGAGGAGGAAGAGGAGGAGGAGGAGGAAGTGGTGGAGGAGGAGGAGGAAGGGAAGGTGGTGGGCAAGCGAGGGTGGTAGCGACGGGAGAGAGGAGTGACGCGGGTGACCGCACGAGAAATCGGAGCTCTCGGTGAAGTGACATTTGTTTTCGCTTCCCTCGATCGCAGCGTCTCGAGAAGGACGGTCGCCTCTCCCTCTCCCCTATTGCGCGGACGCCCTGTGATTCGACTCGGGCGACGAATGACGAATTCGGAAAGGACCAGGTAACGATCCTGGCTCGTCAGGGAAAATCGGAGTCGTAGGCGGGGCCTAAGGTCGGTGGACACGTGACACGGAAACTGTCACGCCGCCCTTGCCCTCCCTTCGTTCTCTCCCCTCCATGCGACCGAAATCCAGCGCGACCTACCCACGCTTCTACCGTGGATGAACGTGTCGTCCACGAACGGACGACGCCCGTTCTCCGAGAGAGACTCGCACGTGTGTGCGTGTGTACGTGTGCATGAAGGGTTTCCACGCGGAATTACACCGGGAAATCCCACGATGTGGGACTAAGACGATCACGAATGCTCCGGAGGATTATACGTCAGCTATGCGTTTACAGCGTGCATCGAATGCGTTCCTCGTGCCGAATGCGACGCTCTGACGGAATTCTCGCACTCACGGACCGTGCGACGCGATATTCTCGCAGCAGCGGAGAATGCTCCTGTTACCGGTTATCTGCCGATTCGCGGGAAGGCCGAGCCATTCCGGGATTTAAGTAAATTCCGCAATTAAATAATGCGCATCCGATCCCACTATCGCTCGTCGTTTCGACTGTGTTTTCCGCTTCGCCTTGCTCTCACAATTCCACTACAGCTAATCGACGATCGATCTAATCACCCGACAATCGCAACCAGACGATTGTACAATCAATTCGCTGGGCGATGATGCCGTCGTGGTCGTACGAGAAACACCACTACGGTGTCGAATCGGTGTGAACCTCCCGAGAATGCAGCAGGCCAGTGTAGGTGGCTGCAACGAGGACTCCGACACGACGAGTCCCCCGGCGAGATCGCCGGTTGGTTTCGCCATCAAGAGCGAGCCCGGCATAGACAGGAACGACGGTGTAAGGGTTAAAGTCGAGATGCCCGAGCCCACGGAGGCCGGCGTCGAGATCAAAGGTGAGCCCCGGGAGGATTATCAGCGGCAGCAGCTGACCAACGACGGTTATCACTACGGCGACAAGAAGCCGGGATACGTTCTGGACGCCCCCGGACAACCGCCACCGCCACCGCTGCCGCATCATCAGGGATACCGTCCCGTGGGGCTGCATAACTCTTTCGGCTTCCCTCCTTTTTACGGGCATCATCATCCGGCTATGATGCCGTCGTTTCCAACCGGACGCCCGTCATCGGACGGCCCGATCGGCAAGATCGGCGACGTCCACGAGCAAACAACCCCGTCGCACGTCGATCGACATGCGGCTGCCGCCGCCTACGGCAGATTGCCGCCGATACCCAACGACGGCTTCCTGCACGAGCCCCATCATCACCGCTTCGACGCTGGCGACTTCCAGCACGGTGTACCGTATCCGGGCTTCCGACCCGCCATGCGTTCCTACGGCAATCATCAACAGAATAACAGCGCCTACAGCAGAAGCAGCCACTATCACCAGGCTAGACAGCGCAAGTGGAGCAGCTCCGCGTTTCGTGGTCTTCATCCACCGATGCCCGTGAGTTTGCTCTCTTCTCCTGTTTTTTTCCCCTCATCAAAAGATCACTGAAATTTTTCTCATTTTTAAGCACTGTTTGACGAAATGTCCGTTTCTATCTTATGTTCCTATCGTATTTTTACCAATGTAAATTAACTTTAATCTCGGTTTAACTCACTTTGTTTCTTTTTCCTGTTCTAAGAGAATTAGGAAAAGATAAAGAGTAAATAAAACCGAATTTACAGTTAATCTATATTGGTAGAAGCAGGTATCAATGTAGATTAACTTTAATCTCGAGTCAACTTCCTGTTAGGTCCGTATTCAGAATACGCTTTTATTGATAAATACGTGCTTTTATCTCTAAAATGTTATAATAACGTGAATTATATGACTAAATATGCGTTAATATCGTTATAAACGCGTTCTGAATACGAGCCTTTACCTTTTTCTAACTCTGGTAATTAGAAAAAAATGAAGAGTAAGTTAAACCAAAATTAAAGTTAAGGTGGTTCTTTAGTAAAATACTGAAAATTTGGGGTGCCTCACCAGAGCTCACCCAAAATTAAAAATACCTGCGTAATTTGGATAAAATATTAAAATTACGTGTATATCTTAATGAAATAGTCGGAACTACGAAATAATGGAACATACGACAGTAAATCAAGAGCTGCATCGTCAACAAACGAAAACAAGATGAGATTATGTTTACTTTTCGAAGTTAAATTTATATGCAAGTTTATGCACGTAAATATCTTTCCTGAATGGCCGTTGACCCATTTTTTTTTACTATTAAAAAAGTCTATATATTGTAATAATATTTGTGTACAGTTAATCAAGGAAGAGTTTGCCTTATCCGTCACTAAGTTATACGTGAAAGGTTAAATTTTTAACATTTTTTTTCTCTTATTTCATCGTTAACCTATCGTAGAATTTTGTCCACGTCAATTTCGGTACTTCTACTTCAATATATAAAAACATTAGACATTTCTATGGTAACTCGATTTACTAAAGAATCACCTTAATCTATATTGATAGAAACGAGCATCTTAATTCTTATAGATAACTACGAAAGCAAAAATCCAGTTGTTCGAAATACTTATAAGATTCAGATTGGATCGTCAACTAACATAATAATTATTACATTGTTTTTAATGTTATTGCTGTATAAGAGAATTCACGTAACGATATCTGCATACTTTATGTTATAAATAGTACAAGACACTCGTTATCTTTCACACTCGTTTTTTTATATCCACGCACACAGAAATTAACGGTATTCATAAAGAGGTTATTCTTGTCTCTTGAAGGCTTAAGTTTTTACTCTCATGCAATCTGTAATCTCACGTCATAATTTAAAAGCTCTTGAAATTACGTTGCGCATTCTTTTGAAGATTGCAAAACGAGAAATCACGCTTTGACCGATGCGCTTTAGTTATGTGTACTTCGTATTGGATTATGTGATTATATGGAACGGTATGGCACTTAGGGAAGGAACAATACCTCCGTGACGAAAGCGAGAATATCGCGTTCGCCGCGATCGCGCGATCTTATTGAGATTCGATAAAATCGGTGATCGGAGAATGGCGATAGTATACGGCGTATCGACGTAGGCGGCAGTAGAAATTTTATTTTTCTACCTGCCGGCGTGCGTACGAATTATCGCCGAGAGGCGCGTGAAATTTTCGAACACGCAACCAGTACGTTGCATCTCTTATTTCGTGCAAGCGACACATTATCGTGCCCAAACGTAAATTGTCGAAATTTCTTAATCCTTTATGCATTATAGATCAGGTTGATTGGTACGCAATATTACACGAACACGTCTCTCATGGAAATGGAATAAATTGATAGTATTTCGATCTGAATACAAATCTGTGTACGATACAACTTGATTCGAGCTAAACTAAGGAATACAAGTACAGTTAGAAATTATTTAAATATCATTAAAAATTAGATTACATATTAAATGATAAGTTATAAAAGCCTGCACACAGATTGTTTATTAAATCTTTATTGTAAATTCTGTGTATGTCGATTATGATTATAAAAATAGTATTAAAATATAATAAGTATAATATATAAACTTTTATGTATGTATATATGTATATGTATATAAATTGTAAAAATTTGGAGACTGAAGTAAAAAATAATGAGTTTTCTTCATTCCGATCTTCAAATTTTTAAATTTATTCAATGTCATTCTTTTGAATAACAATACTGTTACCGATTAAAAATTAGGTTGCTGAGAGTGTCATGGGTATAACATACAGATAAAGGGTGCGTTCACAAGTAAAAAAAAGCGCATGTCGAGGGTAAGAAAGTGCTACGTAACGCGAAATCGACCGCAATTAGCACGTCACGGCGTGTTATCGTTAGGCGACCTGTAAAGAGCAGTGTGAGGTTACGCTGACATTAATCTTTTTCAATTTTATGACAGCCAATCGGTGTTATATCTATCATATCCTAAGTATATTGATGTATCTACTGGAAATGTAAAATTATTTTCATTTCTCGTTAATGTTTTAACGAGATTGCCGATTCTTAAAAAAGGAAAAATAATATTTTCCAACCATATCTTAATATCAAACACGTAACTTTTGTAATTATATTATATTTATCTATGCAAATACATTAGAAATTTCTTAATGTAATCTGATCACGTCTTCTGTATTTATTTACGAATACAAATAAGAATAAAGTAATAAAAGTAAATAATACACGGAACGGCAATAAAAATTATCTGTGTCTATGATTAAAGTACACCAGAAATCCCTTTTTTGACATAATTTGATCACGTCTTCTGCAACGGAAGGCTTAAAGAAAAATTAAAGGTGATGTCTTACCAGCTTTCGCTTCCCACGATTTTGCTTCCGTAGGACATTGTACGGGACTTCGATTGAAATTGCCGGGCCGAGATGAAGGGTTAATGAAATCGGCCTGGACAAAAATTGCGCCCTCGATCGAAATTACAGTGATTATACGCACCGCGGTTTTGTCCCTCGGGGGAGGACTGCGGCGGGCACCCTCGGAAGGGAACTCTCCTCCCTCTCCGTTCCCTCCATAAGCTGGTAGAGTGATACAGAACTCATTGAGAGTTCGGCCGATTATAAGCGGGAAACACGGGCGGCGATGGCGAGCGATGGGTCGGTTCGCTCGACGATTACCGTAACGCCGCGCTCGTAAAACAGATGCGCGTGCTCGGCGTCCATTATGACGTAATCCGCCGCTTCTTATAATTTATCGTCGGCCAGAGAATGAGCGAACGAGCGGGGCCGTGGATAAATATCGTTCGAAATTTCAGTTAAGCGGCCACATTAATTTGCGGAGCGACGATTAGCTCGTCGAACTTGCCGATTTCGCCTCGCAGTTTTCGACGAGGGCCGGGGATTAAACGCGCGCGTGCCACCTCTCGTCTCGTCGGGTTCTTTCGCTTTATGGTACTACCGTCGCGTTCCCAAATTTATGACTCGAGAACGATTCAACTGGTGGCTTTCGTGAAATGTACGACGGATTCCGCGCGTAATACAACCGATCCGAACAAGCGCTCGAACGTTTGCACGACTCGATGTATCTATAGAACTTTAACGCTTAAAGAGTTTCACGAGAGCGACCTTATCAGCGATCGTACGAATCGGCGTCGATCGGCTAGGCGTGACTCACTCCACGAGAGATCTATCTTGTTCGCGCTCGCGGAAAGTATGAGAAATGCATTAGCTTGAGTATCGTGCTGGTAAAACGTTTCTGCGGGAAGTACCTGCTTGGCAATCTTAATTTGTATCGTAATTTTCAGCGCATTCATTTTCAATTTTAATATGCATTCATCACAATCGATTTTTTTTAAATAAGAATATTACAAAATTGTCTTTTATGTAATTATTATTTAATTTATTGCATCAAAAATTTAATTTAAAGTATAATTGGGTGTCAGTCTATTTAATAGAATAATTAAAATACATAAATTAATCATAAAATTTCTGACAAGTAACGTTTCTCAAGCTTTCTATTAACAAAAATCTAACTTTCATTCATTATTTATGATTGACAAGAAAAGTTTGATAAAATTCATCCCAACAATAATAATAATAATAATTTTAATTATCCACTAATTACAATTTTAGGAATAGTTGATTGCTTTTATCGTTGACAGAACTGCCTAGTTTCCATACAAAGGCTCAATTGGGAAGCCGAAACATGTAACAATTATTATTTATATTTAATACACAGAGCATAATATATTTTATGTAATAATTCGTTATATTGCATGATTATTATAACTGACTCTGATATGCCCTTTTTAATCTTCATATTATTTTTGACATTAAGAGTCCTTTATGTTTATTTAATTTTATTTCCATACAAAGCTCTTCATTCCATTCAACTGGAACGTATCCGAATGTACTTGCAACGGGACGATTTAACGAAGAAACGCGTGTGCATGCATTTTATATAATCGGCGCGATCGGTGCTCGTTCCAAAAACGGGGCCACCAGCTAGGCAAGACGACCGAGTCTATCGCGTTTATGGCATCCGGGTCGAAAGTGCTTCGCGAACTTATCTGCATACCGTTTCGTCCAGCGTAACGACCCGCGTTCGTCTTCCGCGAATACGCACCTGTATCGAGATAACGTTCCGTAACGTACGACCGCAACGAATAAGGGCAATGAATCGGAGCCGATTCCCTTCGACTCTGCTCTTTTCCTCTCTGTGCGCTCTAGATCTTACGACGAAGCTCGCGAACCCGAAGGCGCGAATCAGTCTATAAATTTCCGTAACCGGAAAGCGCACCTGCGGGTGCTCTCGCGAAGCGATTGACACGTCGCGATAACGACAGGACATTCATCACGCGACAAACGTCAATTCTTTTCCGAGAATGAGATTTATTTTAAAATCTTAGTTACATTGATTCAAGAAAGATGATTGCGCGTTCTAGGATTACAAGATTAACATTAATTAAGAAAACAAAATCCTACATTGAGAAAAAAATGTTCATTTGACTAAATTAATTTAATTTGTCTTTATTTCTTTCGATGAAGAATGTAAGTTATACTTAAGTCAAACATATTTTATTTGAATTCTTTTGTATGAGGAGTGTATTTTATTTGACTTTATCTGTCAGATTTTTTATCGCATGTTTAACGTAGTTCTTCGTGCTCGGTGTATTTTGTAATTATTAATATTGTAATCTGTTTATCTATCGCATAAACCTACACACATAAAGTGCATCAATGTTAATTGACGGTTATTATACAGCGTTCTAAGGACAAATGTTTCTCCGATACGTTAAAATGTAATTATACTTATATTTGTCGTGCTATAATCGTATTTATATGATCGTATTCACCAGGAAAAACTAGTATAATAAGTAGTTTTGATGAAATATTATCGAGTAATTTTCATTCGCGAATCACTTCCCCTATTATCTTTTGCAGTAAAAAGTTACATCATTCCATATGCCGCTGCTCATGATGACATTGTCAACGTATACATGCATTTATAATTTAGAGTCACGCAATATTTATTTATAGAATGTAATAATATCAGAAAAAACGGCTTTTTGCTTAAGTATCTTATAAAAATTTAGCATTTAAATACAAATCTGAAAATAATTTTATTGAACTATCCAAATATAATAGAACGCTTAAGCGTTGCTGACAATGTGAAAGTTTTAACATTAACAACCAGTTTGAACGTCCTGCATAATTATTTTGTTTCAAACAAAATTATTTTCAGATCCTATCTACCTAAATTTTTAGATACTTTAGCAATATCGTTTTTTACATGTGAAGAAATATGAGAAAAAGTAGAAATAATAAAAATAAATAATAATGAACGATTTATTAGGACCGTATATATGTGAATACACAACAAGTAAGAGTTTAATGCCTCTAACGATCGAAGCTGGATCTTACAATTATAAATTACTTTAAATAATTTCTATGTGAATTTATGTACTAAATATGTAGTCATTTGAACTGCGCGCCGAATTGATTTTTCAGACTGATAAACGTAATATTAAACTACTATAGTAATTACACACAAATTAAATTGATAAACAATTTAATAATTTCATGCTTCATCAGGCATTCTATTAGAAAGATGTTAATATACTGAAAAATAAATAAAGTACCATTCAAACTCTGAAATTTAATTTGTAACAATTTATAAATTTGTCAATTGAAATGAAAGAACATTTAAATATAAAATATACATAATATAAGATATCCCGAGACATATCACGGATGCGAAAACTCACTGGAGAAATCGCACCCAGAGGGGGCATCCGCATTCGCACGCGCGAACTCATCCGTGGCGTCGCGTGGCACGAATGCAGATCGCGCTGTTTAAGCGACCGCGTTTTTTGCGTTTGTCGCTCATCGATCCTTAAGTATAACCTGCCGACACGGTCTATACATCACGTTTAAACGCGAAACCGCGTCAATTTACGAGTAACGAGTCGCGCGATCACGCGTTGCGGACGGGCGTAAAATGGAAATAAAAGGGGAAGGGTATACCAGCGAGAAGTAGGACCCCGTGGAAAAGAAAGGAATACGTTTGCACGCCTCCATGTCGGTGGGGCCCGCGACAACGCCCCGAAGCGGTTCCGCTCGCCAGATGCGTGCGCGAGCCGGACACGCCGATGCGTTTTTCTACCTGAAGGGCGTCCAATTGAGCGCAACACATGGCGCTGCGGCTGCGGCGATGCGGTGGCGCGGGCCCCTGGGTTCGGTCATGGGCCCGGGCCCGGGCCCCGCGCGCCGATTCGTCTCGTATCGTCAAGGAAACGAGCCGTCGTCGGGCACCCGAATGCGCCACGCCATCCATACTACGCCACGCAACGCTTTTCATCGTCGACAAACACGCTAGACAACGACGTTTGTTGTTCGCCACCGGGCCCCACTTCGAACGCGCGTTATGGGCCCCCACGTTCTGTAACGATGGCCCGGGGAATCTCTTCGGAATGTTGCCCGGCGCTCGAGTTTTCTGGATCATAAACCCGTTTAAGTACTGCCTATGAAGCGCGGGGACTTCGATATATAAGACCGTTCTAGGTATAGCACTCGTGTGTGCGTTTGTATTCTGTGTAGATATACGCGTGTATTTATCTTTGTACACGCTCTTATACCCGCGTGTCTACTTAACGATGGTTGACGTGTAATGAAAAAAAAAAACACGTTCATAGTTGCTAGTTATCGCCGCAAAATAAACGGTATTCCAATGACATAGAATAGACGCACTCATACGAACGAGCCTGTACGTCACCGATTGCTCGAAGTGCAATCACGCGTGTCTGCGTTATGCGTGTCACTTTGTTACAGTGCAGCGTATGAATAATTAATGAATGGTACTTAATTCGTATTCTCGTTGATGTTGAACGGCTATCTCATTTCATCTCTTGCGGGGTCTTCCGGTCCGTTATTATTTTTCTTCCTCTGATCTTTTATGTTGGCGCTGTTGAACATGCGACAGAGTAATTCCGATTTAAACTGTAACACGTAATATAGAATAGTTATATTTTCATAATTTTCGTCTCTCTCTCTTGATTTGGAAGCTATAAAATTTGAGACCAATATTATAGTACTACAGTAATACAGAAAGGCATATTTAGCTAAATTTGAAAATAATTTTATTGGATTATCAAAAAAATAATTATACAGGATGCTCAAATTGGTTGCTAGAATGTTAAAAATTTTTGTAACCTTGGTCATCAAGATTGAGATTCCATCACGTAATTATTTTGATGGTTTAACAAAATCATTTTTAGATCAATATCTAAATAAACTTTTAGATATTCAATATAAAATTAGTTTTTCCATGTATAAGTACTTATCCTTTTATTTACGACTACTTCGATTTTCGAACAACTGATATGCGTTAAGAATTAGAAAAAAATGAAGAGTAAGTTGAATTGATATTAAAGTTAATTTACATTGGTAAAAATAGTATTAATTTACTTTACTATGTAATTGTAATTATTTCCAAAATGATTAATACAATATTATTACTAAAAGAGGAAAAAAATAATAAATTTATTGTGTGATTACTATTTGACTTACGATCAAAATCCGGAACGTAGAGAGAGATACCTATATTATATTAACGATAAGTATTGAAGTATGTATCGACATCGTTAAATCGCGACGAGGTAGAAAAGAAAAAAAAAATAGAAATATAATGAATCTCGATTAGTGAAAACGATAGAACGATATCTGCAAATGATCGTGGAGACCAGACGGATCGCATATCATAATTGGAGGAAGAGAATCGTCACCCCGGTCAGAAGGAGGACATAACGAAAAATAAATAATTAGCGTGCGGCTGCGAGCATGCGGTTTCGACATGCACGCGTCCTATCGTGTGGCTGTCGACGGCTGACGTCCCGTTCTTTAATAGTTGAATATGGGGACTATGATAGCTGGTATTGTGTCGAAAAGTAGATTCCAAAATATCCCTCCCCTTTTCTCCGTTTTCTCTTCATACTGAAGTTTCCTCTATTTCGATAATATTTATTGTCAGTTAGCTAAAACAGTAATGAATTAACCGAATACAGATAAAATATTTATATGAGCTTCTGCAGTTGTCATAGTGCGTAAATTGTTATTCATAAGGCGATAAGATATAATTCGCAAACTATTGGAATGTATTTATCAAATGAAATTAACTGCAAATTTATTGGCTCTGGATTTAAGTCTTCTCGAGTTGCAGAAATCAAGTATAAACTGTTATATAGATATTTTACTTGGATTTATTCTTAAATCCACAAAACTATTGATTTAATTTATTTTAAGTAATGAATTAATTATACAGTAACGAATCTGTAACTTTCTCTTATTTAACGAAACTTGTGGTCAAATGGTTGATTTTTAATAATCGGCTTCTTTCTCTGCAATAAAATATGAGATTATACTTACGTAGGAAAAGGCCGATAATTTTTAACCAGTCGACCGTAACGCGATATCGCGTTTCTCATTCTTAATCGCGCTCCCATAATCTCCCGCTCTCGCGCGACCTAAAAGCCGCGGCTTAATTAAGTTCTGCTCGCGTGCCGCGACCGACTGAGAGAACCGCGTGCATTTTCAACTCAGCCTGTCGACGTAAACCAACAGAGAATGATACGCGCTAATTCTTTATCGTATAGTAGCATGAAGAGAGAAAGAGAGAGAACTCTTTACACGATTACATAATACCGTTTTCTCGCATCGTCGATCGTGGCAAGACTTCGTAAATGTCATAAGCATCGTGGAATCGGGCGGGGAATGTACAATTTTTTACTTACGATTAATAGAGTACATTGATACCGTGGCGCACCTGTGTGTTTCCAAGCGGGATACTAAAATCCTCGAGAGCGCACTGTGTGGTGTTGTTAATATTTAACGCAAGTTATAGAATCACTCGCCGGAGGGACAATGCTGCGTTCGTTAGCAATGTTTATACAATATATTAGATTGTCTGAAACAGTTTCTCATGACTTGCTTCGAATCGCTATTCATTTCGTTGAACACAAAATGTCTCCTACTTTAATGATTAAGATATGAGTAATATCAATTCGACGAAAAGCATAAATGTCTGTTTTACTAATTTGGTAGTTACACGAAAAGGATTTTATTGAAGTATTTAAAAATTTAGTTAGATGCAGATTTGAAATTAATTTTGTTAGATCATCAAAAGTGGTTGCTAGAATGTCAATACTATTTACAGCATTACTTATCATGCTTGAAATTCTTACGAAATTATTTTGATGGTCCAACAAAACTATTTTCAGACCTGTATCTAACTAAATTTTTATACTTCAGCGAAATCGTTCTTTCCGTGTATAATCCAAGATAATATAATGACGGAAAGTATCTTCTTTACGAATTAATTAAAATTTAATCTCGCGATACGCTATCTTGAATGTAACTATGAATTGTCGATATAATCATAAATCACATGTATGACTTGTATCGGTCTACGATTAATATATTTTACACCTTTAAGCTTCCTAATTTCGACTTATATCGCCATTAAATCGTATGGAGAATATAAAATAGAATACATGTTTATCGTTGTAATACAAGGATCGTGAGATGCAGATCTGAGTGTAGCCACTAGCAATCCATAAATATCTAGTCAAAGGTCTGAACGAAGGTAATGCAACGTTGCAAAATAAACAGCAATTTGTGTGCGTGAATATTCGTCTGTTATGAAACATCTTTAGTTGACATTTACTGTCACGTGCTTATTATCCTCTATCCGCGCATCTCTGTGACATGCCCGACGCTTTGATTGGCTTTGATTAGCATTACGTATCATTAGTAATTGCTCCCAGCGACGTAAGTATTGTAGATACTCCGCTGTACGTTCAGCGAGATTACGGCTGCGTAGCTCGGGGCATAGTTTGACGAAGAGAAATTCCTGATTGATAAGTATCAACTAAAAAGAATAGGTACGATAATCGCATGTTTTTACGAAAACTTATAATATTATCGGTACAAGTGAAACAAAATTATTACAATGACGTTGTTTCTCAGTTCTTTACGGCTTTACCATTTGAATACATAATACGTACGCTAGCTCGAGCGGCCCAGCCTCATTACAATCGTGACGATACGTTACGACCTCGCGAATACGTTACAAAGAGACACTCTCTTGGAATGGCCGCTTAGTGGCCGTCGCTACGCGTATTATAAGCACTGACACTGGCTCGTGAGCGCTCGGCTATCGCAGGCATTATGATCGCCTGCCATTAAAGTAATTGACGCCGCTCAGAGGAGATAGATACGCTTCTTGTTGACCGACCTCGATGACACCACTCGACGTCTCTTCAATGAGCGTCCAGTCTTGACCTCAGAGTGTACTCTCAAACGATCGATTAAACGCCGCCGCCGCCGCCGCCGCTGCCGCAAGTCGCAATTTGCATTAGATCGCCGTTCCCCCAGCGATCTTTCGTAATTCCAAGAGCCGATCTCTTTCTCTTCCGCCATTCAACGACACCCATTCATCATCGTTCCGCACTGGCCGAGGTCGAAAACGCTGCAATTACGTCGATGATCGCCGTGAATCGATAATATCGGTTTACTCGCGACGCACGAAATCGGCACCGTCACGGGCGTGTCGACGCTAAAACACGTGTCCTTTCCGTGAGAACAGGATAGAATTTGCCTGGGATAGGCTTCTTTCACTGCTCGCCGCGCCGAGAGATCACCTCTCTCAGATCTCTCGCTGCGTCTTTCCTCCGTAATAAGTTTCTTACGTACGAGTCCCGGTAAATTCGAGCGCGATCTCCATAACGAGAGTGCGATTATTGCACCGTTAAACGCAAGCGTTTTTCTCTTTCTCTCTCTCTGTCACGGTGAACGTTATAATTTAACCGATGTTCCACGTATCACGCCGCGCCACGTCGATTACACTACAAAAGCATCAAGGCGATGCTTCGAAAGCGCCATTCGGCTGTGCCGCTGACTTTACGACCGCTGACACCTACCGCGACCCGCAATAGCGCGCCGACTATGCAGCGGCGGCGCGCGTGCACGTCTGCACCAAGGTGTTACGGCCGCGAATATTAAAGTAATTGATGCCTCCATAAAGCAAGCGAGCAGCGGCACGTCTTCGATGTCCCTGCGACCCTAGGCGCTTTAAAGTCGTGTTCACATAACTCCGCACGCGCGCGTGCTCCATCTTGACCCCAGGCTTGCCCGATGTATCCTATCGACTACATCTCTGTTGCTCGATGTCCGGGAATTTATAATTCCTCGCGTCTACAGCTCGAGCTCTTCAAACGCGTTTTTAAATTGCCGAGATTGGTGACCGACAATTATCGCACGCGTTATTATACATATTTATTATTTATTACACAGCGTTATAATATGTATAAATATTACATGTAACATTTTACATGCAATTTTATTGCCTTTAATCTTTAAGTAATTAGGTGGGATGCTAAGAACACTCCAAATAAATTTTATTTTTATAGTTACAGATATTTTTTAATTAAAGTTTGTATGTATATAGAGTTAAATTTACATTACTTATACCCTTATGAGATAGAGGAATGTAAAAGTAATGAACTTTAAGACTTCTGGGCAATACTTTTTATTTTTTTTTTTCGAGAACAAGGTTTTTAAGATAAGTGAGGTGCTGGCCACCTATGTAAAAATTAATTGTTACTCATTCTTTGTCCGTTATTCTCTTATATTGCTATGTGTAACATTTTATTAAGTTTAAAATTAAATAATTGTAAGTACGATTTGGAATTTCAAACGTTTTTTAACGACGATTTATGATTGAAGGGGAATAAATGAAATTTATTTTTCCAGGCGACTGAATAGAAATTAAATTTAACGAAATCACAAAATGCACGAAAATTAAGGATAAAAATACCACATCCAGTTTTATCCAGACAAATTCTTCTATATTTTCTCACTTCTCACAATCTGCTGCGAACTTCAATGTGCGTGTATTGCGAAACGCGGATGATTCCGTGTGCGATCGTCTTTAACTTTGCGGCAGTCGTTTCTTGTCTCGTATATTTCCTGAATAGATACGTGCCCGTGTCACTGTTCCGCTCGCGTGTCTTCTCTTTCCTTTTCTCTAATAATCTCTCGCGCCTCGTGACTACCGTTCGATAGGGATTCGCGTTCTTCGGCAACCGGTTTTACGCGCGGCATTCTCCGCTACCAAAAAATTCTGTACGTCTCGCAATCGTACTTTATATGCTAAGAAATAAAAACAAAATAATCTCATACACACACACATATAGCGTAGTGAAAGGCAGCATTTGTAATATCTTAAAATCATGTAACTTTTAATTATATGTACAAAAATATTAAATTACAAAAATTAAATTGTAAAAATATAATATATATCGTACAGTATTAAGATGAATTCCTGACTTTCTCAACTGGAGCTTGGCGTAAAGTGCATAACGCAGATACCGGCTTTTACGCGATGCACCAGCACGACGTGGCGCGATTTAAAGACCAGGCCGGTCGCGTAGGCGGCTGCCTTGCTTCAGTGTAAACCGAGCTTTACGGCTCACTGGTGCCGTCCATCGTGAGATCGTATTAGAGCACCGCTTTGGCGTCGGCTTTGGGTTTGGTTCGAGTAGGGGGTGTTTCAGGGGAACAACGGTGCACCGATACAAGGAGACGAGACAGCGGGATGGGAGCCTGACGGTGGTCAGGGTAGACAGAGATAGGGGAGGAGGAGAAGTGGAATGAAAAGGGGGAGATGTAGAAGGGCACATGGAAGGAACAGCGTGTAACGATGTATCAAGCTGTTGCGCCCCCGGCGTGTCCGGCAATGGTGGATCGTCGCTTTGAGCTGGACCGCGGCCGCCCCGGCTCTGCATCATGCCTTTACACGCTCTCAATGCCCAAACGAGGGACGATAATGCCCTCGCTCTCGTCTTGTTCCCGCGCATAGACACTATTAATTTCGTATCCCTCCGCCTGCACGAGCCGCGCCGCTGGATTCATCCGATTGACTCGTTCGGCCGCATCGCCGTTGGATACCACGCGTATTACTTTTTCAATAGACCGAAACGTGAACCGACATTATCGTTCTCCGACTTAGAAGCAGAAGAGACGAAATATCGTGTGTGCGCACGAAAATAAGTTATTCGCCGTTTTCCTTGAATAGAAGCTCATTCGAGATGTTAATTTTGTAACATCTATAACACGGATTTGGGGATTTATGCAATTTGTATAATTGGATAAATAAAATAATTATATTACAGATACAAAATAAGATATTTTATAATATATGTAACGATCGTGACATAAAGAATTGCGCGTTCTATGTGCCAAAGATTTAAATTTAAAAATCCACGGACACGTGAAATTTTGGCTGCTTTTGGTTTGGATGCTCATGCTCTGTAAGTTTCATTCTATCTTTATCACTTATTACATGCGGAAGAAAAATAGAATGAAGCTACAGCGCGTGAGCGCTTAAATCAAATGTAACATTTATTTAATCGGATATCTCTCGGAAGGCAAAGCAAACTATCGAAAGTATCTTTGTAATAACAATCTTTTAATAGGCCGTTAAAATTGTAAGTTCTATATATCAGCGAATTTATGAGCAAAAGAGATCATCATGTCTCTGAGAGACTACGGACTTAAAAAATATAGTAATATATAGTTCATTTTAAGAAGAAATGATGAAGATAGAACAATTAAATGTGAAAATAAAAAACATTGCTGTTGTGCGTAATGTAAATCTACATCTACCAATACTTGATCACTCGAAGAAAATAAAATCATATTCGACAGGACGATGCTAGATATAATTTTGAATTCTTCTCAAACTATGACGGTCCTGTGTCACACTGAATCAAAACTGTACGTAAATATAATAAAATATTCATTGAATTATGAAAAAATAATGAAAATTGATCCAATGAATTCTCATTATGATTTAGGTTATAAAACTATTACTAAAATTCATTGCAAAGATGAATATATAATTATATAAATGAATTCAGTTTTATCGTATCAATGAATTAACTACATTAAGTCGGACATTAAATCGGACATTAATTAACGATCATTCATTGGACCAAAAATGACTAAAATTTTTTTCAGTGACTGACAAACGTGGTCAGACACAATGGCGAATGAAAATGGGCCTTAAATGGCGCAACAACAGATTGAATCCAGCCCAAGGGCGAAATGCGCCGCTTTTTGGTACAATTCCGGCCATTATTAGCGTTGCGTGAATAGGCCGTGTAATATATCCCCGCGCGTCAGCCGAAACCGTCATTTTCACTAGTGTCATGGTGCACAAAACCGAAGTACCGGACATATAATGACACGTTGACAGGTGCGTATAGCTTGATGGTCGATCGATGGTCGTGAACACGCAAGAGCGTAGCCATGGTACGCAACACATGTGTGTGCACGTACATAGATACAGAGATCGGCTGTACGTACGGCGGTGCGTGCGATGAAACGCGTGTACGTTTCGCACGTGCCTGCCGTGCATCGTTCCGCTTGGAAAGCTTCTCTCCACCGCATCGGGGTTCTTTGCTTCAACGATCGGCCTTACGCGTGTACCCGCGTGTCCCCCTACTCACGTATTTACATTCCTCTATTACGGTAATACGACAAAATCAACAACTGTTACCGGTGATTCAATATTTCATTGCGAAGGCTATACTGCGTGTTTTTTTCTCGCACGCGAGAGAAAAAAATACACCCTTCTTCCATCGCGATGATTTTCCACAAAGTTAATTCGTCGATTGCCTCCTTCTCGTTTGGCAAATAATAATCAAGCTTTTTTTCTTTGTGGGGAAAGTTTGCAATGGAAGTCGGGAGAAATGGACGAATAATTCGTTGTTGTTTTTTCAAAGAAAATCAAGGATTTATTCTTTTTGGAAAAAGGTTGCAATTAAGAAAAAAAGAGCCTATAAAGCATCTATAAAGTATCGCGTCAATTGATAAAGGCTTGGCGGAGAAACAGGCACTACGAGTTTTAGTAACCGAATCGAGGACCCAGTCTTCCTACGAGGACATTCAAGACAGGATTATTTCATCAAGTTACACAGACTTTTAGGGTCGGTGAGGACGAAGAGAAGTAAGGTGGGTCGAGGAACTTAACACGACGCGGTAGTATTCGAACCCGAGGAGGAAGACTGCCAACCCTTGCCTAGGGGTAGAAGTTGAGGAAGGAGGAGGGGGCAGGGTCCATGAGACGGAAACCCCGGGAAAGGGTATCTGTTGTCATGGTCCCTGATGCTCCATTATTGATTAAAGATGGCTGGCTTGCCGGCTGGCTGGCTGGCTGGCGCAGTCATGACGCCATTTTAATATGCGCAATTATAATGTGTACCTAGAGCCTCAGGGGGACAGGAAAAGGAACGGAGGGGGCTGGTGTACGAAAAGGTATCAGTGGGGTAGAATATGGCAAGTCGTGAAGCGTGAGGTCCAAGAGGGGTGAGGTTTGTCGAGGGAGCGGGGAAATATACTCTTTAGGTGACCCTGCTCTCCGGTAACTGGCCCGTCTTCTTTGTTTGCCCGAAATCAGAGGGGAACCGTGTAATTGAGGAGTTAATTAGGACGCATTCGGCGCTTTAATTGGGTTCTCTTCTGCCTGCGTTCTCCCTGCGTTTGCGCTTCTTCTCGCGGTCGTCTCTCAACAGGTAGTCAGCACTTGCACGATCGCACATCTCGCGAACATGAAAGCTGATCTTACAGATAATAAGTAACGTTTGACTGGGTTATCAAACTGTAAGATCGAAATTATTAAACTGCGAATTGTCAAATTAGAAATTTAATTCATTTACGATTGAGGTAAGATCAACAATATGCAACGTTTGACAGGGTCGCTAAACAACAAGATTGTAATTATTAAATTATGAATTACTAAATTATTTTTAAACACGATGAAAAGTCCCGAAAATTTTTCAAGGTTATAAGTGTAAGTATGCAAAATGTGAAAATTAATGATCATAAACATCAAATTCCAAGTCACAAACATTCGCAAAACGTATTTTGTTCTCAATATACGTTGTTCCATATCGAGAATTCTGACGTTCGTTAATACGTGCCGAATTGATTCCAGCCGCTTTTGCCCGCGGAAACGACGGAACAGAGTTTTGAGAATAGTGCGCGCCTATTGAGATCACATTGGTTATCGGGAAACTCGATGAGATAACAATGAGGCCGGCTCGTTAGCGGCGGGGTTACAATGACGTCGCATTGGTTCAATATTCGACAACATCGTTGCGCACTGTTATTCATGATGGACCGCGGCCGCTTGTAATATTGCCATTAGAATGAGTTACGGACGGATTTTCCACCATTGTGTCGTAAAATGACTCTCGCAATAATGGCCGAATTGTAGTATACTGGTCACTGCTCGGCTCGGTAACGCGCGCCGCATTGTTGCTGTGCATCATAATTATTTCTTTCTCTCGTAGAAATGTGGTATGTGTTACACGTAAAAAATAATTACTTCAAGACTTTTTGCGAAAATAAATAATTTTGCGTCTTTATGAGAATTGTTCATTTTTTTTCCAATTTTTAATATTCTTCGAAATATTAACGAGGAGACAATTTGTCAAGGTGAATCATGAAGATTGAATAACGATCGCGGATCCGGATATCCGATATCATGTTCGTGGGCGTATACGCGGTATACGCAATAACCCAGCGCGTACGTCGGGTAGGTAGACGTACGCGGGCCCACAATGCCCGTAATAGAGGAATTAATGCGTGCTGCGTGTGGTCGCATCGTACCCCACAGGGGTTTCGCGAGATTCCCGATAGCATTGTCCCGCGCGCATAATTCGTGCGCGCAATTAATTGAGACCGGGGAACTGGCGGCTGACATCTTTAAAAACGGCAGGAGCGACGTCGCGAAGGATCGTCCTCAGCGTTCGTTACACGAGATGCATCGTACACGCCCACTCTGTGTGCGCTTGCAATTAGTTATCCAGTATGTTCGGAGATTGAGAGAGAGAGAGAGAGAGAGAGAGAGAGAGAGAGAGAGGCGTAAATATGTTGTCTCGCATTAAACACATATCCTTGAGCGGCTTTTTCACAAAATTGTTTCACGTGCATTTATTAACTCTACACTGAGAGGACAATTTTTGATACCTGTGACTATAATTATATGTATATTGCTGTAATATGATTGCTCAGAAAACGACTATGAATTACAGTTAAATTAGTATTAATAATTATAATATTTATAGTAACGTTTATGGTTATAAATACCAAAAGAATGTCATCGCTATTGAGTGATACACAGTATTGCTATCGATATGTAAATATATTTCATACTTTATTGATATAATATTTATAATCTTATATACTTTATAAACACAAATAATCTTATTAACTTAAAAAGAAAGAAAAAATACAAGCACTATTAAATTCAATCTTGAAATGATACGGAATATGTAGTCCAATTGTGTGTGTCTCCTAGTTTTCATGCATTTAAATAAAATATGTAACACTAAATTGCATAAAAATTGAAATAACTTATCAAGCTCTCTGTTATAATATATACCACCAGGATACTAAATTGATATACAACAGAATTTTCAAAAATTTGTCTTTGCTAGCTTTTAGCATGATAGATTGGATCTTCTAATGACCACTGAAGGCACAGTTTAAAGCGCCGAATTATATTTGTATATAAAATTTATCGATTAATTAAAAGTTTTTATGCTTGTTATTTCTATGTTTTTATTTTTTTGTTGCTCCAAAAATTTCATTCCATATGGATTCCTCCAGCCATTTCCCTCAACGTCATGTTGAGGATATGCTATAAACGCACGGTTTCCTCCTTAAACGGTTTGGAACTGTCTTGCGCGACATGCGTACCGCGGCACGTATAGAACACGCTCTGCATAAAATAACAAATAAAGCCGCGTGCACGGAGGGAGAAATGCCAACGACTTTTCCCTACCGTGAATTGCCATTGCCATCGGTGTTTCCTTGCTCGCGCTACGACATTAGCGTATATCTTATTTATATTTAAGGCACCGCTACGCGACGACCGAAGGGACGGTACAGTGTAATGCACCTTTAGTCGATAGGTCGAGAGGAGTCAGTCTTTGCGGCCCCTCCTTTCTTTTAGAAAAATGGCGACCTGTAATTACGCGTGTGGGGCGGTCGCTTTAGAACACAACGCATTTTCTCGGTTTAACGCTAAATGTGTATAATCAATCGCCTGGAAAAATTTATTAGCGAGCAGTACGGCAAATTTCGAGTTAGTTCCGTGAAATGTATACAAAGAAAACATCCTTTATTCTTTGATGAAGAAAAAAAAAGGGAAAATAATCAGTTATATTTTACAATCAAAGAAAATCCTCCGAGAAGAGGGGAACGAAAAAGCAAAAGGAAATAACGAAAGGGAAAGATCTAAGGAACAAAACCAACTATTTTACAGCGAATAATTTTACAGAATATATATCGTATGTATGCATAATTTATATACGTGTTATACAAATGTATATTATCCGTCGCTGATAAAATGATATGGAAATTCTCTACTTAATTACGATTAATAACTAGTGTAAGACGTAACCGCTGTTACGCAAGTTCACGCTTCAGCACAAGTTCTTGTTTCTGTTACTCGTGTTAGTGCGAAATTGATCGACTTCTTTTCCACGAGGACTTCTCAATGCACTTGAATCCGTGATATATTACACGAGATGAATGTTTACTCCGATCGCGGTTCTCACAGGTGACGAGGCAAAGCACGCCTGACATGCTGGCGCTTAAGAATTCTCTTATATGCCTGCTGTAAGTCGCGCTGTATGATAGTAATTATAATGTTCCACGGCGAGGCGCGTCAACCTGTCTATTTTCCAGCGTCTTTTCCCGCGAGCGACTGCGCCTGAATGCGGATCCGCTCGGAGACGTTAGCGTAACTGCGCGTCGAACCGACTTGCGTATGTGAGATAAAACAAGCCTATGTATGTCGCGGAATTTAATGAAGGAAATTTATCGCCAAGTAATAATACATTAATTTTAATTCACTAAATATCACGATGATTATCAAGACTATATCGATTGTGTTTTATCCATATATATATATATATATATATATACATACATACATATAGAATTCAACTATAGCTGTATTTAATTTGTAACTGGAACATATAAAGTAATCCTGGGATATTTTCTTAATTTATTGATAACGTAATGATTTGGAATAACTTTATGTTTGACAATCTTATTTTTTTCATAGTTTTGTTCTATTTATGTAGATTAATTATTTTTATGCTTTGTAATCATATGCCTACTATATAAGTTCAGGTGTTGCAATTTTTATACGGAAAAATCTGTTTTGCTCAAGTATCTAAAAATTTAGCTAAATACAGCTAAATTCCCTCATTAAATTCCGCGACATACATAGACTTGTTTTATCTTACATACGCAAGTCGGTTCGACGCGTAGTTACGCTATTTGAAAATAATTTTGTTAGACCATCAAAATAATTACGTAGAAAGTATGAAGAGCAAAAAGTTTTGACATTCTAGTAATTTCCAGCTTGAGCTAAAATCCAGCTTGGGCGTTCTACATAATTATTTTGATAGATAAAATTATTTTCGTATATTTTATTATTTTCATGTTATATATTTAATTGTTTTCATATTAAATATTGAAAATTTTAAAAGTTTTTCTAAAACTGAATCCCTAAAAAAAGAACTAATATACATTAAGTACATACAAAAAATATCGAATATTACATTCTTCTAAATAAAAAAATGCTTATTTTCATAATAAACGATTCAAATATAGTTATATTCAACAATTAATTAATAACAAGTGAGTCTCAAGAACCTACATGTTCTTTTAACGTTACAAAAAATACGTGTTCCTATTACAGGTTAATTACATACGTGAACAATAAAAAATCAATTACACGATCGAGACAATACATTTATCAGAAATTGTATTTTTTTTCACTAGTATACTATAATTCAACATATACTTTTCTACATCTTTAGGAAGATATGAATCTGCATATCAGAATCTGTGTGGCGTTTATGCGATGTTAATTAGTTTTCAGAAGTCGAAATTAAAGTGGTGATTTATCAATTGAAATCGAAATTCAATTGCTTCTTTCTTGATGTAGTTGAAAGGTTCGCAGAAACATGACGAAACGAAAATGATGATCAGATATATACGTAATGTGAGATAAAATAAGCGTGACCTTCAAAAATTTAAATCCCAGAATACAGGAAAAAATGCGCGATGAGATGATAATGAAAGAAAGTAGAATAAGCGACAGACGTATAGAGCGTCCCGACGTGGACAAGAAAGGACAAGAGCTGAGAGAGCGAAGCGGCTTTTTGTCGGGCGTAAATTGTCCTCAGACTCGGCGAGCGTAATGAAACGTGACGCGCGGAATTCCGCGACCGTCTCTGCCGTTGCTCCGCGATTTAATTTGTCTGCATGACGCGCCCGCGTTCTCTTTCTCTCCCACCTTCATCCTCTTTTTCTCTCTCTATTTATCTCTGCCGGTGGCATGACGGAACGCGTTTTGTCGTCACGTTATGCCGCGCGCGCCACGCCGCGCCGATCGTTTTGTCGCTGGCAATTACGGGACACGAAGTGGGCGGCACATAGCGTGTCGCACGCGTGTCGGGACTTTGATGCGCGGATCGCGCGATCCACCGGTCCCAGCCCCCCCAGGCGGCCTGTGTCGGCTGTGTCGTGCGGGTGTCGCCCGGCGAAGTCACGAGACTGTGACATGACACGCCGATGTCACACCGTCTGAGCATGGGCCCCATCAGATTAGAGTAGTTAGCCGGCCGTTTAGCGTCGCGCGCTTTTTCCCCGCCGCCGCGGGAACTGCACGTTTAAGCGACAATCGCCGCTTTAATTAAATGAACGCACGTCGCCACACGGATTGCAAAGTTAAACTTGAGCTCGTTAAACGCGCGAGCGTGACGCGTGTGGTCTAATTATATACTGGACTTTTTTAGGAAAGTGCTCATAGCCTTTTTGTCACTACGCAAACATATATAGAGAATTAATTTTTTGGATACATGATGTCCTAATGAATTTTTTGCATGAATTGAAATGATATAAGAAAAACGATTTCAATCGTTTTAAAACTTGGACGTTATACGAAAACTCTTAAAATTTCTTCGAAATTTAGAAGGAAAAGATTTGACCGAAGGTACTGGAAAATAAAAAAAAATAATTACTGCAAGGTATTACTTATAATAAAAAATTAAAACGTTATAGCTTATTGCATTATAGCTTATAAGTAGAGATAGATTAAGATCATGTTTAAAGACCGAATCTCTTGCACAATTAAATGTCCAATATATCACATTGACCTTAAATTGAATTTATAATTATCTATTAAAACTAAAAATGCACACCGAGTGGGGTCATTATTGACCTCTTCTATTTTTACATTAATCTTATATTCTTTGTGAAAAAGGTTTTTGAAATGTTTTGATTTTTCAGTAATTATATCCTTTTGTATTGATGATAAATTTGATTTTTCATCTCTTTCTTTGTTATAGCAATTTATTCGTTTAGTTCTTTTAGCGAATAAGGCTCATTTTCACTCTAATAAAGATTAAGTTTAAAATTTCGTTGAACTTACTACTTTTATCATTTTTTAACTCTTAGAATTAAAAAGATAAAGAGTAAATTAAATCGAGATTAAAGTTAATTTTACACGGAAAGGACGAATTTGCTGAAATATCTACAAATTTAGCTAGATCTGAAAATAATTTTGTCGGAGTATATAAAATAATTATATAAAAATCTCAAGCATGAAGAGCAATGCTGTAAAAAGTTTGACATTCTAGCAATCAGTTTAAGCATCTTACATAATTATTTTAATGACCCGACAAAGTTATTTTTAGATTTGTATCTAGCTAAATTTTTATCAGCAAAATTGTTCTTTCCATATTTCATAGTGAACCTAAATTGATCTAAAAGATTGATACTTCTAGTGCTAACAAGCCAATCATATTGAATTAATTTTATTCATTTGCATTGTGTTTACTTACTTTTTTTATCACACGTGTATTTTATGCGTGTGATATCTATCTGTTATAAATTCCAAATATCTTTTTATGGCCGCGAGACACCGGCGACATTATTGGTGCTCGGAGGAGATCGATCGCTCGCTTTCGGAGGCTCGTCTCGCGCGCGCCGGAGGTCGAGGATGAGCGTAAATACATACATAAATACATACGGCCGTCGGATTTGCATAGGTCGAACACGAGGCTGAACTCCCCGGCGCTTTTACGGCACGGGTTATCCCGCGGCGCGCTCGCGGTAGCGTGTCGCCTATGAAATTGATACCCGTCGTCGGATTGCGCTGACGTAAGTGCAATGTTCGGTGAAACGCGCGATTAGGCCCCCTCCGCAGTGTGTCCGAAACGGCAGAATATTGTCGTAACGATAGAACTGCACGTCATTCGCCCATCGGGTCGTAACGGCCGATAACACCCTTCGCCTGGGGGGAAAGGGGGGGACTACCGTAATTTTCACTTATTCCCGGCGCAAACCGCTTTAAAGTATTGAGTATAGCGCTGAGATTTCCTCCAGGCTGCCGCACTCCATTACGCTACTCATCCGGGTAAACGTTTTGCTCGATATTGAGATATACCGTACTCGTTGAAACAAGTGAAGGGATACTTTGCGGAAGTTACTCGTTTTCTTTAATGTATCTATAAAATGTATAAGACTCTTAAAAAGTGCCACCTTCGAAATGCATTACAAGTCTCACGTTTCGAAAAATTTCGAAATACATTTCGTCTATTTAAATTTCTATCGAAATAAACAAGCGATTAGAATCGCTGCTCTCCGGCGATTGTTAATTCTCATAATTTAAGCGTGGACGTTCCATTAGCAGTCACGTTCTCGGTCTATGAGAACCTCTACGAGGATTTCAGGAAAGCATAAATTCGTTATTTAGTCATTTGCGGTACAACGTCCTAATGGCGGCAATTACCTGCACGACCGTCGTCGTCGTTATTGTCCATTGGGGGGAGGTCGTGCGCGTGTATCCGTATATTACGCCACATGTAACGTAATATATGCGCAACATGCCTGTATATTACACGCGTTAAACGCATAGATACACGCAGTCGGTCGGCTTTCTTCCAGGCCGCTCGTTAATGAAGCGATGCTCGGCTCGTGTTCCTCTCGTCGGGCCATCCTCACTTCGTCATTACACGAGACGTAACCTCTGGGGTCTGAAAATTTCGTACCGCCGCCACTCGACGCAATACGAATAATGTCACTTTCCGTGTAACCGTGGAAAATCGCAAAGCGATCCTCTCGCAGCGTGTGGCTCGCGTGAAATTCTGATAAATTACCGCGCAAGACTTAATTCTCAATGCGCTTGACTCTATTACGAATTTTTCCATTACACGAAAATAACGATTTTGCTGAAGCATCTAAAAATTTAGCTAGATACAGATCTGAAGATACTTTTGTTACATTATCGAAATAATGACGCAGGACACTTAAATTGGTTACTAAAACTGTTTGCAGTACTTATTATTCATCATGTTTCAGCGTCATAATTATTTCGATGGTCCAACAGAATTATTTTTAGATCTGTATCTAGCAAAATCTTTAGATACTTCAACCAAATCATTCTTTTCGTGATAATTTCTAACTCGATTCCGCGCAAACGACATTCGAAGTGACTTGAAAATTTTTTGCGGTTGTTGTCTAAAATAACTTCCGAATGTTTTTGCTAACTTGAATTAACACAATTTTATTTTTGTTAAATATTTTTTCTAAGAATCAATTGTTTATGAACAAAATGCACCCAAGGAATCGCGATTTCTTGCAAAACGCGTTCCTTCCTTGATTTACCAAGAATACCTAGCGATTAGGGAGAGAGAGTTGACTCGAGTCACGCTTCTTGCCACGGATCGAACATATGACATTTCGTGACTGCGGATACTTTTTTGTTCGCTATACAAAACGTCTTCAAGATTCTGCGCAATTAAGCGGGATCCTTGATCGTATATGTTCCTCATGAATGTTTTCATTGATAGTCTTAACTGTTCGAAGTACTTTTTATAGAATATGTAATATGTATACCGTCACATTATCCTACATTAAAATTCTCAAGCTAAAATAGAACAAAAATACATAATATATTAAATTTCAGCTAGACTACTTTTAGCTGTATAGAAGCGTGACTTTCCATTGTATTTTAAATTACGTAAAATTTATAAACAAAATATATTTAATAGGGTTCTCGAAAATCAGACAACAATAAAATATTAATAAACGGGCAATGAAAGTATTAATACAGCGCGGTACTTGGAGCGTAATACATATAATATATTCTCAATAATTTTACATTAAGTATCTATACAAACTTCTTAAACGTTTCGGTTTCCTTGAAACCATCATCAGCAATGCCATATATAATTTACCATACAATGTCTTTGCAATATTCATAGTCCGCAGATGTTGGAAATAATTTCTATGTTAGACAGAGGATGAATATACTTCTACTTGCTAGTTGAGAATTGCCGAAATATCTCTTCGCTGTTTAACCAAGACTAACTTCCGCGTCCATACATCACAATTCAAAGCGCAACATGTCATATTACAATAAGTAAACATTTTTATTTTACATTAAATATAATGATATTGTTACAGGTGCTATCTAAATGGATGTCAGATATGTGATGATGGTTTGAAGGAAACCGAAACGTTCAAGAAGTTTATATAGATACTTAATGTAAAATTATTGAGAATATATTATATGTATAATTGCGCTCCAAGTATCGCGCTGTATTAATGCTTTTATTGTTCGTTTATTAATATTTTATCGTCGTGAAATTTATAAGTTCATAAAGTATATCTCTTAGAAAAAATGTAATCTTATTTATTTATTGCGATCGTCGATGGTGAACTTCCGTGACGACGAAATTATTTTATCCGATATTCTCGTCTGAAAATGGAATATTCGAGCGGATGTATATTATAGCGCATGGCCGGTCAGAACGATGATTCGCCAGCGTGGAATTTGGAGAATACCACGCCGCGTTTTTCGAGAGCACATCCCTCGTATAAAAATAGTCCGCCCGATATTACACGCAGTTTCCTCGCGCGAATACCGTTGTTGCTCTCATACTAGAGCGGAAAAAATGGCGATAATACTTCGCATTGTACGCTGAGATAGAATCTCTCTAATGTCTAGAGCCACCACCAATCGCAGCTTCTGCCAAAAATTTGCAGTTTATCTTCATTTTCTAGAGAAAAATCTTGGTTCAAGTATTTGTAAAATGTTGATTTTTTTATATTAAATATATTAAATATGTATTTAAGAGATGGCTAAATTAAATTTAGTTAATTTTTAAACAAAAGTATCTCTAAAAACCAATTAAATTAATATATTGCTAATTATTTAAATATATAATGATAATATATGATTAAAAAAATATCGAGGCGAAGAGATCGTAGCTGTTGTCACAAACGTCGAATTATAATTTATTTTTTAAATTTGAAGTTTGAATGCTCCAATTCGGAGAGAGTTAAAATGTCCATGTTGAGTCCATCGATGTTGAACTATTTCCGCGGCGTGCGAACTACCGTTACGGTAAACAGAAAATATCACTAGCGTCGAAACTGTGCGAAGTAGCGCGTTAACTCACGGGCTTTAGGAGTTTGTTATTTCGGTTTTGGCGTTAACTCCCGCGAGCCAACGACAAGAGACATTCGCCAGACCACCCTGAAATCGTTTTTCTCCTCCCTCTCTTGTGTCCCTTCCACCGGTTACTGACTTTCTACACTGCGTCGTGACCAATACTGCCTGATGGTGCTGATGCTAAGCCTTCGGGCACGAAAATAACTAAAACGCACGATGTATTACGGCAACAGCGTGATGTAAGATTTTCCACGGTATATAAACGGGAATTTGACGCAGAAAAGACTGCATTGGCATGCGCTATCGGTGGAAAATTCGATCTCGATGCGCTGAAAGATTGGAGCAAAATTTTTTTTGATGGAACAGTGATCTTATATTTTACAGATTATTTATCTTCGTGATAGTCCTAGTAAAGAAACGTGAGAAAAAAATCGAAAATCGAATAGCGGCAGAGCGACGCTATGACGAACGCTAAGTCTGGTAGCAGAGTTGTTTTTATGAAGCTTATGGGGCGGATCGAATCGCGCACGCGGCCGCGATTAATCGGATGGAATTCGTGTCGCAGCCTCACCGGCTCCGTCGAGGACGATCAAAAAGTCCTTACCGTGTACCACGGTGAACGGAACGCGCAGCGCGAGCGAGCGCGCAACGAGAGAGCCTCCTTTTCTCTTCCCGAGCATCTTCTCTCTTAGCGGGCCGGTTCTTCTACAAGAAACACTTTCAATGGACCACACGCGCGACGACCTCGCGCTCGGCGAGTGCGCTTCTTACAGGGTCAGGGGCTTATGTCATCTATCTTAGGGAGCTGCGCTCATATTCAACCGCGGCGACACTCCAATGCACCGCTCACAGTGGGACCTTTATCCACCGAAACAGCAGAGAGGCTTTTAGGTTCCGTGCGCATCACGATGTAATGAGCGATGAAATGGATGAGCTCGTTTATTAACCCCCTTTATTGTACTCTACTCTTAGTTTAAATGTTTATAGCAGTCGGGATGTTTCATTTTTTATAACTATCAATTTTTAGAAAGAGGTTATTTTAGCCACGAAGTAGGTTTTAAAATATACAATATAAATAGATCCTTTTTTCGAATCACTACTTTGAACGTTTCCGAATCGTAATGTTTATTACTACATCTGTCATGTAAAAAATAAATAACTTTGTCTACATCAAACATATTATTAATTATCTAACGTATACATTTCAGCTTATAATTTTAGATTGCTATCAGGTAAATAAGATTTAATATCTTGATGTAATATCTACGGAGTGTGCATGTAGATACATTTTTTAAGTATAAACTGACATGTATCTAAATAGTCGGATATTACGAATTAAATATCAAGCAAAGAAGTTAAAAAATATCATATTTATTGCTTGAAAAACAAGCAATTAGATATATGCATGAGAATTTAAACAAAATCGGATATGATTAATGAAGTAGCAATGACAACTTTATTATAGATTTTATTTTAAAACGGTATGAATGGTGACTTTAAGTATTGACTATAAAGTTCAATGTCTATAACTTGTTCTTTATTGCTTGCGAATTTCGTAATCTTAAGGAAATATTTATTAGCGTAACGAATTTTGAACTGATAGATACGGATGATTTTTATTCCGATTTGTACGGTTAGCTAGTTTTATCGCCAACGAGACGATTTCGATAAGATCGCTGTGCCGTTTCGTCACATCGTTATTCCTTCCGCGTCAAGGATACAGTTGCCGTATGTCGGAAGCGATAAGCGACAAAAGGAAAGAGAAATACTGGCCATAAATTAATCTTTAAGTATCATGAAATAGTATCAGTGAAAAGAAATTTATATTGATAGTAATCTTTTAGGAACTCATTTTGGACGATAAGGTGCATTTAAAAATTATGTGTATAAATGTGTATTACAAAAAGAATATAAGTAAAAGTGATCTATTCTTAATAATCTATATATATTTTTAATAAATATTTTATTATATATTAATCCTGTTTAATCAAGACATAAAGTTGTAAATTATAAAAGATAATAAGTCTACTCAAAATTATTTTTACTTGTTTTATAAAATATAATATATTTAATAAATTTAACCAAGAATCTGTAATCCAGAAAAAATTGACATATTTATGAGGCGACATGCGTAACTTATTATCAATAAACTGACAGAAATATGCATGAAGAGCGAATGTCTTTAATAATATCGACTTTGCTTTTCGTTACAGTGGCCCACGTGGTTTTTCCGCCCAGATCTTCCACTTGGCACGCCGCTATCGACGAGTCACGTTCCAAATTCGAGTAACGTTCCTACTTCGTCGCCTCTGCCATCTCGGACGCATCTGGACGTTCCGAAAGGACCGGAGCCTCCTTCCAACAGCAACAAAGTCCATGGACAGACGCCAACGATATGTACAGTGAGTGACACATTTGATTATTTGCGATTTGATTCTGCTAAGACCGTAATAATTATGTGACTGTGTCTTGCCAGTATAGAAATCTTACAAGTCCGAATCCAAAATATCGGAAATTTGTGACAAGTCAAAAATATGGTTTTATAGCTAAAAATTTTGAACGTGTATTGTATTTAATTAATTTGTTAGAATATGAAAAACTATAAATTAATAATAATAAATAGCTAAAAAGTAAATAAAAACGATAATAGCTATATAAAAATTAAAAAATCTTGAAAGGAAGGAAATATAATAAGATATAGATACCGAAAAAGGTATTTTGTCTTTCTTTAAAAATTTATAACAAAACGGTGTCTCAATATTTGATCAGTACTTATTACTAACAATTATTTTAAAATCTGATCGATTATTAAATCACTCAATAATAGTTAAATGCCGATAATATGCACGGTAAGCGATACTCATTCGCTCGTTGGCGATTTTAATTAATGCACAATATCGTTAGTGGCGTCGATTATTCTCGACTATAATTGTTATTAATTTATTTGACCGCAACTTTATGCCGTTACAAATTGCACGAGTGCGTAAAATTGTAACGCAATTCTATCTCCGTATCGTCAGTGTCGCGTTATTCAAAATAAGTGATTAAATCAATTCGATTTTTTTGTACATCTTGCGATTGCGTAACGATGACTTATGTGGGGCGAAGTTTTACTGTCCGACAAAAACAGCGCCGGTTAACTTGTTCTCTCGAGCTGGTAATAACGCATAATGAGCAGCAATTTTATATAAAATTACGGATTTATTTGTATCACGCGTGTGAACGGTGACGGTAAGTTTTATAGCCTTCGAACGAGGTCGATTGTCATTTGTATACATTCGATCCGATCGCGTTTGATCACCGGTCACGGAGCGAAGTAATTTTCATCGCGAACCTAGTATTTTGTCGTGATAGCGTGCCGACAGGTGACACCGGCAACTGAAATACGCGCTTAGCACGAAACGATATTCTCCTACTTACAAGCTGTGATTTTGTCTTCTACGTCATGAAGTAATGCCACGTAACGTTCGCTTCGTTGACATCGAGCGTCCACGACTCTTGTACTTTTTTGTATACTTTTATAATCGCAATGGTTTTTTCGCTGCGACATCGATGTCATAAGAAGAATAATAAATATATATAAACATTTCTCGTTTTTTTAAACGCCTGTTTACGAGTGTATATAAATTAAAGGAATATTGACAAGACTCGAATATAATATAGACAAGTTAAAATGTTGTATCATCGTTCTAGGTATCAGAACTTACACTGGAAAAAATCTGATTGCATTAATTGAAATTCTGATTGATTCACCACAAATGTATAAATCAGATACTTATAGTTAAATCTATTAAATATTTTGTTGATGTTATCACAAATTTGATTATCAGAATTTCGATTGATATGATCAGAATGCATTTTATTCATATTTCTTTTTGGCATTTTTTTCACAAGAGAACTGTCGGAACTGTCCCATATCCATTTTGATGGGCTTTAGATATGTTGTAGAACAAAAAAATATTTCTTTATCTACTTATCTTAGAGGTTGAAACAACTAAAAAATAATAGATTTTTCCATTTTCAGAAAAGATCTTCAAAACTATAAAGAGAACTATGAGAAAGAATATTTTTTGATATTTTATATTCTTAACGGAGTTATATTTTTCAAAAAATTTTTTAATTTACATCCTCAGCCCTTAAATCTTAAGAAAAGCAGATAAAAAAGATATGGGTCTAATATTTTTTATAAAATTTGGCTCTACAATATAAATTGAAAAAGAGTTTGATAATAACTACTAAATATTATACTAAGTGAAATAATTTCAATTAAGTGTTCGGTCAATATAAAAATAATGTTACTTTTTTAAATGTTTAGTTAAGTATTACCACAAATATAATAATACAACCAACTGTTTGATAACAATTGCTAAATATTGAAAAAATTAAAATTATTTTTGATTACATTAACCGAAGATTTGATTAAAATTATTTTACTTAACACTTGATAGCTATTACCAGACATTTTTTTCAGTATCTTCACAATCCATCCAAATTGGTGAAGGACAGTTCCAACAATTTCCTTGTCAATGTACTGTTTATTGTTTTACTTTACTCTCAATGGTACGATTGACACCAAACTATCCCATCGACGGTTTCCGTCCTCGCGTTACTCAGTCGCTGGAACTCATTTCCGAGCTGGGAGGCGCATAGGCTTAACGATCGGCGACACGGCACAGACGTGCCGGTCGTATAAGTTACGAGACCGACACGGAACACAATCGATATTCAATTTACAGTTTTGTCACAACGGTATTACGTGTGTTTCGTGGAAAAGTGGTGCCACGTTGACGTTACACCGTGGGAGTCATTCCGGCAATGCAATGCCGCTATTGGCGTGGTCTGAAACCCTGAAAACCGCGTGGGCGACGAGCGCCTCGTTAGAGCGCTGTCGTGGCGCTCGTTAGCGCGGACTATGCGTCTCGTCGACCGTTACAGAGTCATTTAAACGCAATATTTAATAAAGGCACGCGTGCGAGACTCGCGGACAGTGTACCCTCCATAACTGCGCCGGGGGAGCCTGGATCGGCTTCCTTCTCTCCTCTTCCGCCTCCTCCTCCTCTGCTATGATTGTTATCCACCCGTCGCGTAAATCGCGACGCCCGGATATTAATTATCGCGCGAGATCGCGAGTAGTCGCGCCGAATGATCGATCTGGTCGCCGCGATTAAAGACGGCACTTGAGTGGGCGAAGGAGGCAATTTATATCAGCCCACGGGCGTGTATAAGTCACGATGTGTTTGGACGCATGTACCGTATCGAAAATAATTTTGTCTGGGATTAATTAACCTTTGAAACGTGCAAAGCGATTGCGATATGTTTAACGATGGCTTAGATATAACAAATGACCAGCAAAAATATTATCAAACTATTCGCGGATCAAATTTGGATTTAAATTTATATAAAAAGAATACTGCTTCACTGAGAAAAATGTTTTGATTATACCAACAAGAAGTACAAACAAAACGAATTTTAATCATATAAATTAGAATGCTGGTTATCTGAATTATATAGAATTTCATGAATTTAACTACGAGTGTCTAATTTGTACTTATCTGATTGTATCAGAATTCCAATTAATAAAATGAGACTTTTTCCAGTGTTAAAAACTCAGTAACAATTTAACGCATGTTTTCTCGAAGATTAACTTTTAATGCAACATGCAATTTTGAATTTTCCAAAAGTTCCCATAAAATACGTTTCGATTTTAAGACTGTCAGTGAATACATGCAACATGCAATTTTGGATTTTTTAACATATTCAAAAGTTTCCGTAAAATATGTCCCGAGTTTAAGACTGACAGCGAATACATGCGAGCTCGTGGAAGATCGAGCAGTGTCATTTTCGGAGTTTATTTCTCCTCGTTCGTAGGTTTACGACGCGTGGAAACAGCGATCGCTCGGGCCTATTTTTATTACTCTCATGATTTATCCGCAGCCACTGCTGCCCTATTTATTCTCATTGTAGTCGCTCGTCGACAGAGTCGTAAGGCAGCATGGTATTATCTGTGAACGTTACTATGTATTTTCCACGCGCTCCATATCGACGCGCACGGTCGCGCTAATAAACGTGCGTTTGTAAAAAAAAATTGTTCCGTTCCGAGAAACAGTTACTGCAAATTGCGACTGTGCGGAGGTACCTATATACCTGGCGCGCGGTTACGCGATCCTCGATATTCTATCCGGATCGTTAACGGCGATAACGCGCAGTGATTTTATTTCGGAGGATCAAGAGAGATACTCTCCTCCTCTCTCTCTTTCTCTCTCTCTCTCTCTCTCTCTCTCTCTCTCTTTGTGCACACACGGCTGCTCGTCGAAATTCGAAGCACGCGGCGAGCCTTAGCCCTCGACCACCATGTTCGATTTGGGTAACATAACTGCTACGGTAAAGGAATCCAGTTCCGATCTCTAATAGAAATGGCGCAGTATTTTATGTCTATGGCAAGTATTGTTGCTCCGAACTTTTTATTTTTCCATTATTTAGTAAATAAGCGGTATTGCTCGATTCGTTCCCGAGGTATAGATCCTAATTATCACGTTAATCGCGGAAAAAAGAATTTACTCTTCTTACTTTTATCATGGGCGATACAGCATAGTACTCGCCTTTCCGGATACAAGAGCTTGCGAGTTATTCTTTATTACGCGTGCTCGCGTTTCAGTTAAATCGAGCGTCTAAATGCAGCCGGTATATAAAAGATATCATGCGCTTCGGAAACATTTTATCTACGCGCACGGCCGAAAGTAGAATAAAAATGTATCTTATCTGTGAGAGGGTAACGAATTTATCGTAGCGGAGTTACACGGGCGCGGTTTCGAACGCGATATTTTTAGCGAGATATCGATGCAGTTAAATCGCGAGAATGGAGCTACCACTCACTACTCCTTCCATATGTTGCGAGATTCTCGTAGCCAACAAATGTTTTAAGATATTAGAATTTTTACGGTTATGGATTTCGTATTAAAATTGTATTAATCCCTTAAGTCAATAATATAAAAAAATACAAACTTAATTAAAATATATAAATTAATTATTGGTTGAATATTGATTCATTATTAATGCGATAATATACTTACAATTAAAATTACAATTAAAATTACAGTTAAAATTAATGTATTTTATTTAACTGAGTATCAATGATTGATATATAAGTGAAATGTTTTATACATATATACCGTTGAAAATATTATATAGAGATTTTTCCTCTTCAACGATCGATTACTGATTGTACAAATAAATTAACCATTAAGTAAATAGCGGAAATAAACAATTAAATATTGAAAACGTGTGAAAAACCGATTGATTAACACTAAGTAATTATAAAAAGTTTTTTTTATATAAAATCTCAATAATTAATCAATGTTGGAACTGTCTTAAGAAGCACTTCTTATGCGAAATTGCTTACTCATCGGCAACAATTAGTCATGTAGTAAATAACATGAATCGAACAACTGTTAACCGATCGTAACGAGAAACCAGCTTGAAATTAGCGATTGAGTAACGATACCTAATCACGATTGACGCGAAAATTTCAAAGTGAGATGTATGAAGTGCAAAGTAGGTTTTGCAAGTTCACTTGTCGTATACCGCATGTGTGTTCTACGTATATACCGGTTGTTAAACTGGGACGACCGCGGGGCAAAATCTAATTGCACGGCTGTTTAATTAGATCGTTGGCACTCGCGCGGTCTCATCGTGCCCTTCACGCCGAACTCTGTCCTTAAGATACGGATCGGCCTTAATTCATCGCGTCCACAGGATTAATCTCGCTCGTGAATGCCGCGGTGCGCTCTAAAATTAGCGCGAACGTCAATTGAGCGCAGTGACTGCACGCACGCGTCGGAATATATATATATATATATATACATAGCACACATCGATTACTTCATACATGCTTTTTTTCTCTTTCTATTTCTCTTGCTCTCTGTCTCACGTGCGCGATATAAACGCGCGTAAACTAGCGCCTTGCGTGGCGATCGCGAACGACTTATCGGATTTGCCGCGGGCTGCTCTAAGATGGATTTCATTATCACGAGGTGTCTTTGATCCCGTCTTGTAAACGCGTTTTCATTTAACCAATGCGATAATGGAAGTCAGCACGATAGCCATGCTCGAATTATAGGCTCGTTTACACGAGAGAATTAAGAATTTTATTTCTCCAAGAAAAAAGAAAGATCAATATCGCTTTTGCAAAAATAATATTGATACCTCCGTTTTCTATTATACATGCACATGTAAAGTTGAATATCATTAAATTGAGGATATTACTTGCACTAACGGCATCGCATTCCTATGACTACAAATGTAATCACATTTAGCGTCGGGTAAAAAGCAGTTTATGCTTGACGCAGGGCATACCAGATGGACATACTTTATTCGCGAGACAGTGAAAAAGTGACTTTTTTGTTAATAAGAACATCATCAAGATTGCATTATTTTGTAACACGCATTCGATCTGCATGGTTATCCGTATCGGCACGAGATGTTTTGCATAATGGCATCTCCTACGAATTCATTAAGCGACGTATACTTTAGGTTGGAGCTAGAGAAATGCAGATTCGACGTTTAGAGCTCCCGCATGCTACGAAGTTTCTTTCTGGGATACCTTAATTTATACGCCAATAAAATGTCCATGAGATTTGTTGAGCGCGCTTTACGAGATGCTTATTGAATGTCGTACAGTGCCTCTATCGTTAAATGAGAAAACATTCTCTTTCGATTTAATTCGAATATAGCAATGTCAATTTTTTTCGATTTCCTTTTTCACTTCCTTTTTTATTTTACTTTGTTACAATTAGTGTTCGGAAACATCAGACGATTTGACAGTTCGGACAGTTCGAACGTTAAATAGTTCGGATTGAATGTATGTTCGAACTATTTTAACCCACCTCAGAGCTGAAAGTTTGAAATTATTACATTTCGAACTCAGATATCAAGTCGTCCGCAAGATCATCCTGAATATGTCCAGGATATTTGTAGGACGATATCAATAAATATAGGAATTTTATTTAACTGCTCTTTTGTTTCCAAGGCATACTATATTTGTTAACACTGAAAAAAAAGATTGGCTGCTGCAGCAAATTATATGGTAAAATATGGCATAGCATTTTTAATTGGCTGAAGCAGCCAATTTTTGGTTGCAACAATTATTGCGTTAGCCTATCCGCAATATAGGATTTCAGTATAGGATTTCGGTAGACAATCAAAAATTGGCTGCTGCAGCCAATTAAAAATGCTGTGCCATATTTTACCATCTAATTTGCTGCAGCAGCCAATCTTTTTTTTCAGTGTACTGTCCGAACCGTCCGAACTTCAGACATAACGAATTGATATTTCATACTGATCACTGCTTAAGCTCAAACTGTTCGAACTGTCCGAAATATTCGAATTAGATGCTCATTTTTTTAAACTTCGAACTGTTCGAATAGATCGAATATTCAACATGTTCGAATCTTTTGTCTGAGTTCTAGTTACAATTCATGTGTTTCGTGTACAAAGTTCGAGACAATTTATCTTATAAATATTAGGCAATTGTGTTTATATATAGGCTTCAATAAAAAATAATCTTTCAAAATTAAGTGCTCTAAAGCGATCTGTATTACGACGATCATTATTACTGCATTAATACTTGATGTTATATAACGCTATTAGAAGTCAAAGAAACAATGGCAACCCAATCCCTTATGTTATATAACATTTTGTTATTTATAACTTTCACGTATGTCAAAATGTAAATCAATCCATTTCTATAGTTGTTTGGTTGTTTCGAAGTAAATATTGACACACATGCGCTTAGTAAATAAGTAAATAATAAACTAAATCTGAGTAATTTAATATATTTAATATATTTTCTCTTGATTTAAATAATTTAACTCCATTATATTAATTAAAGTAACGACGTATTGAGTAGGAACAGTGGCGACTTATAGAAATAACAAAAAAATAACTTAAACTGGATGTAATTTGACATTATGAATTTAATAGTGTTTACTGAAAGATTGTTCAGAGACTGTTTTGAATTGTTTAAAGGGAGTATCAATAATACTGCATACAAAATGATTGTACAATAATAATTGAGCATCTAGAGGCCGTTTTGATACGAAATGTGATACATTAGAAGGAGATGAGGAAGAATTCTCATGGCGTAACGCGCTCGGTCGCAAAATAAGACGGTATGCCTCTCGTTATTAGCTATTCGACCGGTGACGTACAAAAAACGTAATAATTTCATCGGTGCCGGCCTTAACGACGACGAAGCCGTGACGACAAAAAGCTCAATCTATCAAATTGTCACTGGCCTTTCTATTCCATAGCTCCGCGCCTTCCCTAATAAGCAATCTTCTCGGGGACCTTACCGTAAACCGCCATCCACCAGCTGAATGGATTCCGGACCGGTACCGACCGACCATCTTCGATCACAGGGCCGGTTTCTTGCTTCTTCGACGAGCTCGCCGCGAGTCCTCGATTACGATTTTTCTGAAAATATTGATTTGGTACACGAAGTCAGTTTTAAAGGCGACAAAAAGGACTTTATGGTTAGTGTTAATTAACCGCGGAACATACATGCATCCGTAACGGTTTTCTTCCTCACGAATAAGTAATTTTAAATCGCATTAAAGAGTATTGATAAAACATTGACACAAAACATTAATGTAATACACGCGGAAATAAACACATATTTCAGAAATAATTATTTCTACGTTGAAATATATTTTTGAAATACGAAATCTCGAGCCTCCTCCATCATTTTTGGATCGCTGGATATTTTCATGGACCAGGAATCTCTTGACGTGACGCCTTCCGTGCGGCCGATATTTAAATCCACTAAGTACTCGCGTTCTCCAATTTACTTTTAGCCGTGCTTTGCGTGCGCGGGCCGCCGTCCCTGGACATACACGGTTAGTGTGTTCTCTCGGAACATGTACACTGGCTACCAGATGCCAGGCACGAATCGACGAGAACCGTTCCGTTCAGCCGCGCCGTGCCGGTAGTCGTCATCGCGCCGTCGTCCGAAGACGGACAACCAGCGGTTAATAACCAGCCGATTTTGTTGTCCTCTTTTGCGGCCGGCGAGCGTTGCGGCGCAGCGCGGCGCGATGCGGCTCCGAAGTCACTTTGCTAATAAGTCATTTGCCATGCTGTGTTGGATGTCGCCGCTTGCTTATGAAGGCGTCCCTTCATGGGACGCACAAAAGGATGTTTCATTAACCTAAGACATTTTATCGCGGACAGTTAATTATTTCCAAGAAGCGATACATGGAGTATTGCGTGGCGCCGCGGCGCTCCGGATTTTATATTTCGCTCTCTTTTCTATACCGATCGCCAAGCAAGACAAGACGACGACGACAGCTGGTTGATTGGTTATTGCGGTCGAATTTTGGCGAAGCATAAATTTTGTCCTCACGTTTATCTTCATCCAATTCCTCGAATAAATTGGAATAAATTTTTTCCTGTCGAGGATATCGCGATACGGTACATGTGTAAATGTAATCATAAAAGCTGTTCTGTATTTCCTTATAGTGATTCAAATATGTCTTAAACTACATTACATAAGCAATATTATTAGAGCACTGTTAATTATCAAAGGATAACTAACAATGGCAATGGTAATCCAATCCGTTGAGTTAAATATTTTATTATTTTTAACTTCCATATGTGTCAAAATGTAAATCAATTCATTTCTGTTGTTAAATCGCTTGCTTTAAATTCTTTAGAGTGGAATTTTACTTTAAAAAATGAAAATTGACCTTGAAAAAGAGTAGCTCAATTTTCAATCTTTAAGAGTGCAATTTCACTCTTTAGAACGAGATTCATTCTAAAAATTTCAGAAAATAATTTCAAAGTAAGCGGCGGTCATATTAACGTATGCACTTAATAAATAATATAAACTTAGTAAATAATAAAAAAATTTAAATCAAATTTAATTAATTTTTTTTCTGAGTTCTAAATTATTCAAATTGTTTGTTTTAGTTAAATTAATGATACATTGTAGTGTCGAAACCTACAGAAATAATTAAAAATAACTTAATTGGGTACAATTTGACGTTATGAATTTAATGGTATATGTGTTGAATGTATATTTTTCAATATTCACAATGCAATGTACTTTTGACACACAGTGCCTTTAAATTCTCGGAAGATACCGCTCATAATAGGTACGCTAGCGTGCGGTATTCCTTTACGAGCGTAGATCCAGTTTGAGGAAAGGCAAAGCTAATCTGCAAAGAATGCGTACAACATTTTCGCGTAAAAGATCTTTATTTCCCGGGTGGACGAGCTTAACGACGTCGGGATCTCGGCGAGACGGAACCGATATGCCGAGAAGGCAATAAACAGGTCGCACTTGCACTGTGCAGGTACGTCAGTCTCTTATATCCGATGCTGCATCGAGCGCGGAGACCGCTGTTTGAAACTCACCTGCGAAAGCAGCAGCAACAGCGCTGAATTTAATCGCGAAGTAGAACGGCTTCTCGCGTTTTTACAGACACAAACATAGAATCGCGGTGGTCGCGGGTCGTTAGCGACTGTCTGTTTTTACTTCCTCCTTCTACATAGCGCGCAATCGTTTTCCTTCGTTTCATCGTCTGGATGGGAAGCTTTTCTCGATTGCCGTTGAATTTTTTCTCTCATTTTAAATTTAATGTCTCCCGTGAAGAAACGTAAAATATATAAAGAAAAGTATTTTTATTGTTGCGCTTCTATTAAAGAATCCAGTTTATACCGGTCTTGATAGGATTTAATAAATGAATTTTTTTTTAAACTCAATGTAATATTCGTAACGTCATATTTATAATTATGATTTAATTAAAGAGTATTCTGTTTTTTGCGATTTAATAATAAGTGTATGTATTAAAATATTTTTTGAATTTTAATTGAAAGTAGGAAGAAATTGAGTATCATTTATGTATGTCTAAAAATGATTTAGAAAATAAATTACTTGTATAGTAGAATATTTAATAGCTTTTTAACAATTTAAATTTGAAAGTATAATAAAAAATTAAAAAAAATTAGTTGTGTGTGCGCAAAGCGAAATAATTATGGAAATAATAAATTACTTTATATAAAAATATGTTTTCGGTCAAAGAGCAAGACTTATTTTCCAAATAAATATTTAGCAATTTTTTTTTAAACACATAATTAATCGACCACTTAAACCTTTATTAAATAAAATAATTGTCAGCAAAAATATAGGTATTTCCATTCCTATAAAATTACTAGTCTTTCCGTGAGGACTTTCCGCAGTTAAAAATAAGGTAGCTTATGTGTCAAATTTATTCATGTTTTCCTACTAGTTTAGTAAAATAGATATTAATAAATATGCCTTATATATAGAAAGTTTCGTTTTATGGATGTGGTGTTAAGATCATTATGCCATCTGTTTGTTTTTAACTTCTTCATTTTGAAGATCTCTCTTTTCTAGTAAATGATCAAATTAAACTCTGCTATCAAGTTAAACTCTGCTTGATAACACAAATACATATACATGTTAATTAGATAATTAACATTTATTTATTTAATTAGATAAATACAATTATGGAAAATAATTCGAAATATAAAAAGTAGCACATGTATTTAGCCTGCAATTATTTTTTATTATGTTATATAATTAAATATTTCAAGCTTAGCTGTCATACGACACGCGGCGCTCGATGCTTGTGTTTTGCTTCATACGTCGCATTATTATGTGTATACACAGTACACACCATTACCTTGTGTTATTACCGCGCGATATGGTTAAACCCAACAGCAGTGAAGCGAGATGCTGCGTGTATCGTCATAATTCCTCGAAATGTGATCGAGTCGAGTATTGAAAAACACTCGAATGCATCACCGTTTCCTACGAACCATTAGCAACTTAACTTACGATTATTTAAATCTCATGATTGATGTATAAAGATGCTATATTTGTTGTTTATTGCAAATATTTCTCGTGGTTTATTCGTTTTAAGGGCACGGTTGCGACTTTTTAGTTTATAGCCTGGTTTTTTGACCAAATCTCCAATTTTCTAAAAAAATTTCCAGATAATCGTATACAAAATTTTGATGACCTTTTTGTTTTAAACGCGTCCTCTGGAAAGACTTCGATGGGAGGGTCAGATTTGATGTTCTTTTTAGAGAATGCATTATAGAAAACAGTATTTATAAATTTTAATAATGATAATCGGTCTTCAACAAGACTGCGATTATCACTTCTTATTATACTTTCAAATTTCCGATGATTTTTTTCTTAGAGAACGTACTACGAGAAAGTTTTAATTTTGACAATTTTAGTACTATAGCCATCGATCTTCTGGAGGTCCTCCGGTAGGAGAAGCGATCTCCAATGGAACACTAGTCATTTTCGGATCGGTCTTAAGTACAATCTTAAGATGTTATAAGAATCAAAGGGCTGTATGAGCATCTTAAGACATTATTTAAGACAGTCTTAAAGTAAGAAGAGACTATGTGAATTACACTGCCCTATATTATTTCATTGAAAGAAAATTGGAGAAACAAGGGTCATAGGAGTCAGGTACAGAAGACGTCGCGCAAATAATACACCAATAAAGCATATTATTTTTGTATTATTTGCGCGATAAATTGTCTTCTGCGCCCGACTTCTATGGCCCTTGTTTCTCCAATTTTCTTTCGATTTATAAGGAGTCTTTGTAGTTTGATTTGTCATACGGATTTATTTCATTGAGTTAAATATTTCGTGGCGACATAACTTGGCAGTTACACAACGCTCGGCAATTGGTGTTTAAACTTGTTTTCGTTTCTTACGACGCGCTATGTTATTGTATACAAGTGGTTACCTTGTTATTCCCGCGGCGAGGCTCGACCCGGCGGGCACGGGGCAAGGCACTCTGTATGTCGTCACGTTATACCTAGAGACACGATCGTGTCGAGTGCTGCGAGACATTAAGCGTGATCACTGCCTACGAACAATGAGCGAACGGACCATAAGTCACGCAATTATTTAACCTCCGGCAGCTAACAACTCGTGAATCAAGACGATTGCTCGTCGATCGTCGCGGATACTTTACGCGGTTTATTCATTTTAGATAATCGGGAGTTATAAATTGTTGTCTCGTTGTGATGCACGTGGTAATTATTACATTGCTTCAACAACGCTTCGGACACGAATATTTCTCAGCGAGAATAATTGAATTTTTCACCGTTTTAAATATGATTTTTCCATGACACACACTGTTCTCGGCTTGAGAATGCACGATAAAATATGCGAATCGAAGTAATAAAAAGTCGTGACGTATCGGTCGTTAATTATGCAGTATATAATACGTGTATATTTCGTAGAACGTATAATATATAATACTATATAATAATATATTTATATTAGAAATGTATTATGCGTGTAACAATGAGCTTCGATCGAGGAACTACTCACCTACGAAATCAACGAGGAATTCAGTAAACGAGGCAGTCAAGCATTCCTCATTGAAATCAAGAAATCATCTGAATTAGAACATCGTCGCGCGTCTCGAACTTTCTGTCGGAAAACAAATAAAATTACTTTGCAATCACGTTGAAATAACCATGAATACAAGAAATCGCAAATTATTTTCGAAGGTGAGTATCCCTCTCGGCTTCAATCTTACAATTTTGGACGATTTTTCGTAGTTTACGAAGAAGTTGACTCGCGTCGCGTCGTATCGGAGCGAAGTTGCCCGCGTCACTTTCGGATCGAACGCGAGACGGTTCACGTTGCTGGTACGAGTCGAATAGAATCGCGCTTCGTTAGACGTACTCGGCCATCTTTGATCCTTTGTTCCAACGTTGCATGTCGCGTAACGTGAATTCAGTGCTCGTGTGCATCGGCGATTCGTTGACCACGCGTAATCCCGTGGATTCATTTGAAATCTGCCGCGGTCAGAATCTAACCTCAATGTACTTCTGAAGCGCGTTGTGATTTCCGCCCGAAATGCTCCGTGCTTCCTAGATATTATTTTGTTCTTGTTCAATACGTTCGGTGAACAACGAGGAGAAAATGATACGTAGGTGGAACTCAAGGCAATCTGAACGTAGCTCTGGATGTCGCATGATATACGGCGAGCGTTGGATCGCGACGGTTAACGCGTGGAAATTTCCTCTGCGTCGTTTCGTACGTCGCATTAGTTTATGGGACGTCGTGGGTGCGAATCGCAGTTTGATACGTTATCGTCGCGACGTAAGGATGAGGTGCCGCAGTGTTCTATTATTGTCGGGAGTGTTGTGTTCGATGTGCGTAATGAAGGAATCTGAGAGGATGATGAAGGCCTGGAGGCATCGAGCAACGGCGGAGCAAATATGGGCAAGTACCTGATTTATCATTTGTCATTTATAAAATCATTTTCTAAAAATTGTATCATTATAGAAGATATACACATTTGATTGAAGAATTTTATCTCACATTTGAAAAAAAAAAATGTGAAAATTCATGAACGTAATTTTTGAAATACCTATGTTTATTTTGAACGCTGCTTTAATTGACATATGTTTGTATTTTTTAGAATTAACTTTCTATAAACTCCGCTGCTACGCATCAGATCGGTGAGTCAAATCGTATCCTATTTGAAGTTGTGAAAGTAATAGAAGTAATAGAAGTGTGTGAAAGAATATTACCCACTAACGTAACATTTCACAGATCCATCGTTTTAAAATAGAGGAGCTAGGACAGATTAATACTAAAAATATTTAATCTTGAAGTTTATATAAGTAATTAAGTATCTATTTATAAAATAAAATATAATAATTAATATATTAAACATTTTAGAAAACATTCAGGAAACTATTAAAATATAATATATTAATAATGTTAATTGTGCAATTTTTTAGTATATATCATAACTGAAATTTTTTATTTACTTTATTGCTTAATTGATTAGTGAAAAGTAAATCAAGTAAATATAAATAAAGCTGGAAAAATTGTATTTAAAATTAT
>NW_017257841.1:1114281-1115512 GCF_001594055.1 Mycetomoellerius zeteki | reverse complement strand
TTGTGTTCGATGTGCGTAATGAAGGAATCTGAGAGGATGATGAAGGCCTGGAGGCATCGAGCAACGGCGGAGCAAATATGGGCAAGTACCTGATTTATCATTTGTCATTTATAAAATCATTTTCTAAAAATTGTATCATTATAGAAGATATACACATTTGATTGAAGAATTTTATCTCACATTTGAAAAAAAAAAATGTGAAAATTCATGAACGTAATTTTTGAAATACCTATGTTTATTTTGAACGCTGCTTTAATTGACATATGTTTGTATTTTTTAGAATTAACTTTCTATAAACTCCGCTGCTACGCATCAGATCGGTGAGTCAAATCGTATCCTATTTGAAGTTGTGAAAGTAATAGAAGTAATAGAAGTGTGTGAAAGAATATTACCCACTAACGTAACATTTCACAGATCCATCGTTTTAAAATAGAGGAGCTAGGACAGATTAATACTAAAAATATTTAATCTTGAAGTATATATAAGTAATTAAGTATCTATTTATAAAATAAAATATAATAATTAATATATTAAACATTTTAGAAAACATTCAGGAAACTATTAAAATATAATATATTAATAATGTTAATTGTGCAATTTTTTAGTATATATCATAACTGAAATTTTTTATTTACTTTATTGCTTAATTGATTAGTGAAAAGTAAATCAAGTAAATATAAATAAAGCTGGAAAAATTGTATTTAAAATTATTAAATTTTTTTTCTTCTTTTTTATTTTTAAGAAAATTTAAATAAATAACATTTCTGATCTATATTTGGTTTACCTATATTTCAAGATTAAATATTGTACGAATTGGTGCGAAAAAGCAATATGTATTCGGATATATTTTCAATATTATACTGCAAGGATAAATAAGCAAAGAACATAATATTTATATTTATTTATTATATCTATTTATATTACTTTATTTATTTACAGATATTTCAGTTTGGTAAAACGTACGTCAATCATATATAATTTGTCTTATCTAATTTATTCAACAAAAAATAATGGTGACTAATTGCATTTACTCTGATAATACAATATTATTTTAATCTTTCCTAATCATCAGTAATGTTATTTTATTAAATAAGAAAGAGAAGGAACGAAAAAGTTTCTATGCCATGAATAATAGTATATACAGGGTGTTTCCAAATTAAATCGCAAAACTTCGGGAGCGTGTAGAGGAGTAAAAAACTAAGAAAAAAAGTCCTATAGACATATGCTCGTT
>NW_017257841.1:1043062-1114002 GCF_001594055.1 Mycetomoellerius zeteki | reverse complement strand
TAAAAAGTTTATAAATAAAATAATTAAAATAATAAATTAAATATATTTTTTTCTTTTTTCGTGATTTCCTGCGAAACAAAGCAAAAAGGAGCATATGTCCATAGGACTTTTTTTCTTAGTTTTTTACTCCTCTACACGCTCCCGAAGTTTTGCCATTTAATTTGGAAACACCCTGTATAATATATTATATTTATATGTAGGATATATATAATATCTCGGGATGTCCCTTATCAATCATGTAATCGTACAACACTTAAATAGCAAATTTCATTTGTGCAATTGTTTCTTAGCCGACAATGTGCTAATAAAAACATGTAATTGCATATTCATATTTCAAAGCTCCTGTCTACTTATTGTAACTATCTTGAATTGTGATGTCAGAAGCGAAAATACATAAAATATTTTTTGCAATATTTTGCATATATTAGAATGCGAGTATTTAAAAAAAAAATCGTTTGTTATTGATACCGGAAAAAACAGTTTTAATGAAATACCTAAACATTTAGATATAGATCTGGAAATAATTTTGTTGAATTATCAGAATGATTATGTATATCTAGGAAACTCAAGCTTGATGAGCATCGCTGTAAAAAGTTTTGATATTCTGACACTTAGCTTGAGTTTTACATAATTATTTTGATAGTTCAACAAAATTATGTTCAAATCTGTATCAATAGCTCAATTTGTAGATACTTCAGCAGAATTGTTCCATGTAGAATAAATGTGAAACATATATTCTAGAAACTCCCATTGTGTTCCGGTAATAAACAAATAACCATATATTTGAAATTAAATTATACCTAACAAAAACACGAAACAAGCTGTATGACAATTATAAAAAACTCAGATAAATATGATTTTATTCTATTTCAAAATAAAGGAGAATTTTCAGTATATTTCAAATAAGTATATTCCATCAAATGCAAATATTGTTTTATTGAAAAGTTTTTCTATTTCAACATATTTTGCAGGAATTTATATTATTTGTTTTCTGACATCATCAATCTGAAGATCTATGAGTAAGTGATCAGGAAATATAAAGCTTCGTTTTTAATATTACATCCGACACGTTTCTGAAACGAAATTCAAATGAAAAATATAATATAAATACGTATGTCATAATAACCCTAATTCCTTATCAGTGTTTATATTGTTATATAATTTTTTTCTAATTGATCTTTAAATATCTCTAATCCACACAACACAATTTTTCAAGGGATGTTCTACATTCTGAGGACGTCCTCAGAACGTCTCTTACTTTCTAAATTTGAATCAGTGGATAATCACTGATATCAGTGTCAAGTATGTCACTGGTACTCAGTGAATGAAATGTGAGATCCCTAATCTAGCTGATCTTCATTATGTAATCAAACTAACCTTGTTTTAGTGCATGAATATGGTAAGTTCAATGAATATGATATTGGAAGATTGAAATTAGCATGCAAATATCAGTACTTTAGTTATATAATGCTCAAACATTCTTCCTTTTTTAGTTGAACTTCACTGATTATCAGTGCCAAGTATGCTACTGGGTAATTAGTGACTATCCACTGATTCAGATTTAGAGAGTAGAGAACTGTGTTCTGGGGATATTTTATTTAATTGCACATAAGTTATCTCTGGTGCAAAAACCTTAAACAAAATACACGTGAAATAATGGTAATGCGTATAAATCGAAAGTACCAATCTTTCCGGCTTTCAAGGTGGTCTTTCCGGCAGCTTCCAGCTCACGCCGATCGAGCGTAACTTCGCGCTTTCGGTCAGCTTTGGCCATATCAGTAATGGTGTCACGTATATCGAACCGTGTATATAACGTCTCATCATGGACAGTAACCCAAGGCATTGCTTGGTCCGATGTAAAGATTTCGCAATGGGGAAGCGCTCCTCGCGCGCTGATAAGAGGCAGGCGGGCCGCCCCCCGGGGGCGGGGGCGTCGGGCCCCTCGAATTACGGCGTTGCAATAAATTTAATAAAGCCGGAATTAATGTATGGTTGCTCGTTTCGGCTGAGAGCACGGCGCTCCTTATACTTACGTCCCGCTTTCGCCCCGAAATTTGAAATACAAGTAAGTGCGTGCGCCGTTTAAAACGTAATACGCGCATAAATTGCCGCGGTAAGCGTAAGAAATTGCTCTGCCGAACTAAAAGCCGCGCGTTGTATAAATTCCTATCTTATTACCGGGCCGCACGCGCGGCCCGTCGCGGCACGTCGCAATTTTAATTCCGTGTGCTCTTTTCGCAGTTTTCACTCTAACGGACTCGCGTGGATTGTTTTACACGCGCCGAAAAGCAACTCTAAAGTTCGTACATTTGGCAATTATTATTGTCATTTTTCTATGAATAGGTAGAAATGTTTATGGCTCGAGGTATTGTTTTTTATACATCCTTACGTTCGCATTCTTGAAATATATGACGAAATTGTTAAAAGGGCCGCAACAAGGTCTAACAAAAAAATCCGTGATGGTAGCGGCGTCTAAGCGAGGACGATGAATTTAGGAAAGGGGGGGAGGGAAGAGGAGAAGGACGAGGAGAGTAGTCCGGGAGGAACATCTGCGCCCTTAATTATTTTACAGATTTAGTAGATCGTTATGGCTTGTAAAATTACTGCCAATTTCACGCCCTTAAGCTTATTTTATCCGCGCGTTAGCTGCCTATCGGTGCATTGCCGCCAAGACTTTCCGAAGGATATTGGGCATCCTTCGCGGCTAAATTAATGGCCCCGTTGTTTATGACTGCATCGGCACCGGACACGCAACGATTCCGTCGCGAATTCCCGTAAATATCCCCGATAATGCGATTCGCCCGCACTCGCCTTGCGTCTATTCTCTTTGCCCAGCATCCCATCATCCTGCTCCATCCTCTTCGCGTTCTCTCATCAAGGAGCTTGTCAGACAGACGGTGTCTTATTCTTTTTTTTCTGTCTTCGCTCATTTGCGATCATTTTGTCCTTCTATCAGTAAACTAATTACTATTGATTTCTCGTCGTTAATTAATATCTGAGTGGAATTTCGCGTTTAGGATATTAGTTACAAAATTGCTTGGAATAATATTTGATTATTTTGAATGCAAGTATATCACCGATCGTGTATATAGATATCAGTTGCATTACATAATATAATAATTAATATTATCTTATATTTTTCGACAACGTATTTTTTTATATTTCGATAAATGGATGTTAATAAGAGAAGTGTAAACGTAGATATCTTGAAACTATCGGTACATTTTAAGGAAATTTACATTTGAGGAACATTAAAATATATACACGATAACTCTGCTTGGTAATCGATTTAAACTGATAATTTAGTTTGAGATCAATGAAATAATTATTATTTAACATTTTGATGATATTATCATCCAAATTTTAAATAATTAGTAGCTCATGACATAATTAGTGGCTCACGAAGAAGGAGATTGGTTTTACTAATGATGCTAGTTGAGATATCTGCAACATATCTCGCTAATATCCAAGAGTATTAATTTTTACGGAATCATTATTGTTAATATTTTACTTGGAATAATGTTTGATTACCGTTAGCAATTGTTATATTTAATATTTTCGTGCAAATTGGATAACTGCAGAACTTATCAAAGTTATTCAAGAAAAGGTTAGACTTATCTAAAAGGAAGAAGTAACGTCATTCACTATATAAATATCATAAAACGATCATCGTGTAATTGATGCAACTTTAAACGAGATTTAATGATGAAAATTTAATACTTCAATAGAAATTCTCAATCGTTCACGTTACAAAAGGTTCTCGCAAAACACTCGATAAATAAATGAATAAATCCACTATCTCGAATCAGTGAAGTAATTGCAATTTGCAAAGAGCCTCGGCTGGCATTTCGCATTCGTCGCGAATGCCATTGTTGCCGTTCGCGCATCTTGACCGGGGGCCGCGCACGCTCTCGCAGTCTCCCGGTGTAATCGAAATCGAAAATCGACGGGTGGAAATGATCCTCGCGAATCGCGACGCGCGCGACTACCGGATCCCCGGACGGTCGGGGCACGGATCACTGTAATTTAATAAATTGCGATAGCTGCCGTCCCGGAGCAAATTGTAGCATAATCATTCATTAGTGGGTCGTGACTTCGTGTCGATGCGCACGACTCGTGTCCGTGTGTACGAGATGCGCACAGCCATGTACGTACCGCTATGCACTTTGTCCCCTCCTCGCCTGTTCTCCTACTATATTGGCGCAATATATCGATACTTTAAAAAGTAAAGAACGCTGCTTGGACCGTTTTTTTTTGTACTTTCTCAGAAGTTTGATAACATTAATTAAAAACGATCAATGTTCAGATAATAGCAAATAAAAAAGCTTATTTAACTGTCAAGCTTTTGTATAATATTTATTTGCTATTATCTGTACGTTCCATCGAATTCTCCCACCTTTTGAATAATCTTCAAATTAACTTTAAACTATTTTTTTTGCATTTAAATTAGATTCCCCTTTTATTCCAATTTTTGCATAATACCGTAATATGATAATAAAATGATCTCCAAATTGATTTTAGACTTATCTTTCTGCATCTAAATTAGATTTCTCTTTTACTTCAATTTTTACACAAAACCGTAATATAAAATCACATATTTTAGAGTTAATAACCTTGAAGATGATTAACAATGCATAATGATAAAATCTGTTTTGAAGCGAAACAAAAAAATTCTTGTGACGCGTACAAGATTAAAGCTGAGAGATACGTTCTTAGAAGCAATGGCTTTCCATAAGAAAAATTTGTAACCGTGACAAGCAATCAAATTAATTTGGATGACTATACGGGACACTGTCAGCTGGTATTTTAATTCATGATCGACGACGTGCGATAAGTCAATCCCGACACTTAGTACTCGCGAGTTATACTTGACGTTGACGAACATTTGACGTTATCGGGGTGATCTAAGGTGTCACGAAAAAAGGCGCAAGGTGCTCTGTGCTAATTACCGAGGCTCCCTAAATCCTTTGGAACTGAACCCTCAACAGCCGCGATGAATCGTCGATCGTAGCCGTAATGACTCGCATTGAGAAAACAGGCCCTCTCTTTCATTTTTTATTTCTTTCGCCGTCTCTACGCAAGTAGTATATCGATGCACCTCGTCTTTCGATTAAATCTCGATAGAGGTGCAATTAGCTTCATGCTAATTTCCCATAATTAGTCCGAGGTAATGAAGTTATTGCTCGTGTCCTCGATTAGTAATCGATGATTACACGGTATTTACATACATAAAACGCCATGCGACAAACCTGTACTTAAAAATGATAACGCGACGTCGTTAATCACTGGTTAACTTAGTATACACGATGATTTTCCGGTTCTTTACTATACATGATAGTACATTCGTGTGTCGGGTTATTTTTTATTATTTTTACGATACAAAAATTATTAAGTAAATCTTACATACTGTAACATCTTTAGAAAGTATTTATAAAATTGTATATTAAATAAAAAGAAAAGTACAGACACCATCATTTAGCCAAGTGTTCCTAATATTTCAAAGAAAGGAAATGAAATGCACAGGACACGGATAGCTCAAATCGTAGGGGAGAGTGGACATGAAAGAGACATGTTTTGAAAGAGCCATTTCGTATTGCAACTAATTGAATACAGCCAAAAATTTAAAAATATTTTCATTTAATGACAGTACTAAAACTACGTCATCCATGAACATTTGATTGACAGTCATCGTCAAAACGGCGTGGCCGTAATGAGAGATGTAAAATTATCATTACAAAAAGTAAGTTTCTTGAATTAAATTTCCAAGTCTTTTTCATTTATTTGCGATTAGCTTTCAGAAAAAGCATCTTTTTTTTATCGAATACTATATACATTAACGTAACTAAGAACGTAGTTACAAATTTTTTTGCTTATTGTGATTTATCAGATATTCTGTGATTAGATTTTTTACACATAGTGTTATGAAAGAGCGGTATTGAAAAAACCAGTTCCTTTATTGTCTCTTTGCATGATTCCTTCATTGCATATACAGGAATGTTTTTTTCAATATAATTGTATTTTCTTTTAAATTTTTTTTGGGGGGAAATTTTCATTTTTTCCAATATATGTTTTTAATTAAAAATATTGTATTTTCTATTTTTCAAACATTTATTAATTTTCTAAAAAGAATATTTGTTGAAGAATGACATTTTTATTTTATTTGTGTTAAAATTTATATAATTTAGTATCCAGTTCTTTCAAAACAGGTGATGGCTTCTTCATAACCACGTTGTTTTGAAAGAGCTGAATTTCCAATTTATATAAAAATGGTGATTAATGTCTCTCTGTTAATGATTAAATTATTTTTCTGTTAATGGATCTTATAGACAAATGTGTATACTTAAGTTAGAAAGTAATTTTGTTTGTTCAACACCAGATTAAATATTTTTTTCCATATTTTGAAAAAACTGACTCTTTCATGCCCACTTTCCCCTACATACTAAGAGTTAATTATGGTTTATGATCGTTCTCATATATATAGGGTCGCCAGCAGTTACAACGAAACCAATACTTAGCCAACGCTACGACTGTCAACTGACGGCCAAGGTTCTGTCAACCATGATATTGCAGGGCTGTCACTGGCAAATGACTGGCTGTCAAATGACGACCAAAGTTCTGTCAGCCAGTATTGGGTCATTACTGGCAAATGATTGGCTAAAATGACTGGGCCAGTACCATCTGCCAGTATTGGGCCCAAGTTATCATCCAGTAATTAGTCAGTACAGGGCCAGTAGTTTGCCAGTATTTCGCCAATATCTGAATTATAGCAATCAGTATTCTGGCTGGGTCGATTGTAAAATCCTATATGGATTGTCGCGGCGGGAATTGCTTTGCGAACACGCGTATCGATTTATGGAAATATTCGATGAAGTAAAAAGAAGACGAAGATTAACAAGAGACAGAAAAGTGCCATTCGAAGATGCGTCGCGCGATATCGGAATCATATAGAAGCTTGAATAATTTTCATAAATTAGAATCGATTCGCCGACATAATCATTGTATAATATATAAGCGGCAGGCCGGATGCAATTAATTTGCGGTGCGCAATATGTACGCTGGTAAATATTCATATTTATGATGTGCTTCCGTAATTGCTGAGCGCGCGACATGATTCCCGGAGAGTCGACTCGCGTGAAAAGGAGAACGCGGCGCCGTCACGTCGCCGGGACGACATCGGGGAAAAGACACCCGTCTTCGTGAACAAGCCGTTTTCATAAATTTGTTAAGTAATTGCAGGGCACTGCACCACGCGTGCGTCGCGCGATTTAGCGACGATGACGACAGCGTGAAATTAATTTAGCAGAAGCTGCGTACATTACATAATAAGGGCGTGTCGCTTGAAGCACGTGTTGAATAGTGATAGTCGATGTCAGAATCCGTTCGGTCATTCTTCATTTATAATAAGATTAATGTACAATTAATGTAATGCATTATTCGAGTTGCAAAAGACTAAAAAATCTTTTACGGATTAAGTATTTACCAGTTAAGTATTACTGAGAAATGTAAAATGAATGTTTCCTTAGTTATGACATTATATCATATTTTAAAGAATATTGCATTAAAATAACTGAAGAAACGTTCATTTTACAAATCCTTGAAAATACTCTGCTAGTATCAAAAAAATATTAGACCTATATTTTTTGTATTTGCTTATTTTAAGGTTTAGGGGTCAAAATAATTCCTGAGAATGGATGTAAAAAAAATTTGACATTCAATCAATGACTACATTTACACGGCACCCTTAATCGGGTTTAATAACATCCGCGTAGTTATGAAACTGGCCAATCATAGCTGTTCCTCGGAAGAATGGAACGACAGTGATTGGCCAGTTTCATAACTACACAGATGTTATTAAACTCGATTTAGGGTGCCGTGTAACAGAAGTCTTGAGATAAGCGAATAAAAAAATATAAGTATTTTCTGATGTTTTATCCAAAGCCCATAAAAATTTGTAAGGGTCATTTCCAACGGTTCCTTTAATTATTTGTAACACTGCCCTCAAAATACACAATCTACATTGCGAGCAAAAAATTTCAAATATTGTGATAAAACTTGGATATTATTTCACTCTCTCATCTGCGAAAATTGAATACATGATTATTTGCAAAGAGCTAGCTAGATTCGCTCTCGTGCTCTCGAATGCAGTTCTGAATAGAATCAATTATACGAATTATAGAATCGACGAAACAAGGATTTGATAACGGGTGAATCAAGCGATCGACGAGCACGATTCGCGAACGATTTTAACGAATTAAAAAGAGGCGGATTTTCCGAATAGATTTATTGACGTAATAGCAATGGCACACACATCGCGAGCGAATACAATTCATTATACGACGCCCGGAGCTCCCGTAGGACGTTTCACGTAGGTGCTTGTTCACCGATCGACATATCGATTAGTAAAAAGATTATATTTAAAATGTACTAGTCTCTAAAAAATAAAAAAAAGTCTCGGTCATTAATTTTTTTGTAAAAGCATTTTGGCTTGAATATTCAGAATGCATATATTATGATACACACTGGAAATAATTAATTTATTTTAGTTATTTTTTAATTGTAAAAGAATTTAATTTGCCATTTATAAAAATACACAAATTATCTTACGATTTGATCAATGTTTTTCTAAATAATAAGAATCTTATTTTAGACCGCGCGCGCGTATATGTAATACAATTTAGTAATTAAATACCTATACCGAAGCTGGATTTTTAATGCTTTAAATATAATTAATAATTCAATGTGAATTATATATATATATATATACACTATATATGTACATGCATATAATACCATATTTGTCATTCGAACTGCGCATCGGATTGGTTTTCCGGACGCAGTTAAACTACTGTAATAATATCACAAATTAAATTAAATTGACAAGCAATTTTTTAATAATTTGATACTCAATCAGGCATCATATTAGAAAGATTTTTCTAAATAATTAAAATAAAAACATCAGCAAAAAGAAATGCAGGCAACAACAGTCTCCGATTGCGATCGTTCGTATACGCTTTGTCTAGTTGATCGTTGTATGGGATCGCGACATGATCGCTCAATTCCCGTCGTGATCGACGTGGAAGCCCTCATCTGGGCAGAAAACTGGAAGCCCAGGGCTATGGTGGCGCGTGAAAAGGGTCTCGCTTGAAGATCGTCGTCGCTCGAGAAAATTACAGAGTTCATTGTTTCGCATCGGCCCTTCGGTCCGGCGGTCTCGCCGAGGACGGCTCATTTCATGCTTCTTCCCCTTCTCCTCTTTCATCCCCTTTGGTTCTTTTGTGGGAGAGACTGCGTGCACAAATCGGCGGATACGATAATGCCGGTATTGACGTTTATATCGCGCCGTCGGTGGTGGGAAGGAAGAAGGGAAACGAGAGGCGCGCGTTAAAATTGAGACTGCGATTTTCATTATGTTATGTCAAAAAGTCCCATAGGAAATATTACACAAATCTTAAACAATGTACACAATAACGCTAAATTTGAAGAAAATGAAGGAAAAGTGAATAGAAAGAACATTGGTAGGGGGAATTTATTAAAAATAAAAGAATTGCGGTATATAGATTTTGAGGAATGATATTTCTTGTCTAGGAAATAAAACCTGAAGTTTAAGGACTGATGTCTTAATTAGAGGTACAATAGCATTGGATAAGAAGTGATTTAAAGACGGAAATCACGAATCATCTGTATTGCAGTTTTTCTCACGAGCGCGATTAAATCAAACCGCGACTCATTAATTTAATTGTATTCATGTAACCGTCAGAAAAAAACATAACGAAGGCCGCGAAGTCAAGATGTCGTTAAGTCTCCTCGAACGAAGTCCTTCGGTCTCCTCGTTCCGTCAAATGATAATAATTATACAAGCGGAAGAATATGCGGGTAGGTGTGAGCAGGATCGCGAGCGCGAAGCGAGAAAATCACATGTTATTCAATTATATTTTTGCGCTGTAATATTATATACAAGGTGTCGAAGGTTTCTTTAACAGATTTTAATATATATTAACAAAAATGTTTTAATTAATTATTAAAACCTATCAATAATTTTCGAATTATAAAGGCTTGAAAATCAAGAGGAATTAATCTTCACAAATTAAGCTTGAAAATGATGAAGTCCTATTTTTTGTTAATTTTCGAAAATCTTATTTTAGCAGAATTTTAATTCAACATTTTTGAAGGTATTTAAAGTCGACTGTCAAACATTGCCTTAACTAATCCAATTTTTATTTAGAAACAATATAAAATTTTAAAGAAATTTTGGTTAAAAAAGTAATAAGAATTTGGGACATCCTGTATAATAGTTTAAGATATCTGGTGGAAAAACTTGATGATGCAAAATTGCAACTGCATTTGTAGTGTTCAGACACGCGTCTGCACATTAGTATAATTATTAGCATGAGCAAAAACGCGATTACGACGTATATGTTCGTCGATTCTTGATTGCGAGTGCTCTTCCGCGGACAAGGGTCTCGGATCCCTCTTTATTGCCCGGCACTTTTCTTCGGAGGAGTCCCTTCGAGTCAATTCCATCGAGTATCGATGGTGCTTGAGGAGAGTGAGGACGGGAGTTTGTAAACTTTTATTGGGCTATCGAAACGTTTGCACTTTCAGGACGCACCACTTGACGCCGCTTGTCATAAGAAAGGGGGCGGCAACAGCTTAAAAATCAGTCGAGGGACCGGTTTCTTCGGTTTCCTGCTGCTTCGTGAGATTTCCTCGAACGAAAGTATCACTTTGATCGGGTTTTATAAATTTTTCAATAATTCTTGTGTCCAACACATTTTTTAGAATAATTCAATTTTTCCGTTTCGAAAAAAACTTATGTATATTTATACAAATATTTTTATCGTACATTCTATGTTCAACATACTCTGTGCTATATCATATCGATTAATTTTTTCCCTCTAATGTACGGAAATGCAAATGTCTTTGGTAGCTGTCCTATACTTATAATTCAAAAATTATCGTATAATCTGAAAGTTACGCTCATTGGTAGATACAGTTACGCTCGTTACATATTCTCTCTCTGTTCCTCTTTTTCTTGCTCTCTTTCGAAAGTAATATCCTAAATATCAATTACCAAGTAAAGAGCGCTGTGGTATAATCGAGCGAGTTTGCTGGTACGACTTTGTAATGAAACTTGCTGCGATATCACTTTGCGAGCAACGGTAATTAGTAATGGAGGTTCTTAATGAAGCTTTACTCGGTATTCCCGGGGCCGTCTTGCATTCATTTGAAAAATTATGATCAATTTAATCCACCAGCGATATGTGGTGAAATAAATGCCTGCGGGATAGGCAGACGATAACCTACTTCTTCGCATTGATATCGCGTATCGTTGCTGATACAATGTTTGAGATCGTATAGCTAGTTCAATTGAACCCGTCTGACTTTCGTGTTCTTCGAATCGAATCAAATCGATTGGTATTTAGCGTAATAAAGCATCTAGCGTGGCCGGGACGGTTATGCGAAGAGGAAAGGTCTGGGCGTGTTCTCGAGTTCTAACGGGGTCGACGATAGCCGGCTAATGACGCTTTCCCTCATTGACTTCGCGACTTCTCTTACTCGCGATTAATTTCCTAATCCGCTGCCGGAACGGCCGATATCAGTTGGCTGATAGAGCTCACTCGCTGCTCCTCGATTTACGGCGATGTCTCTAACGGGAGATATCGTCCGGCCCCTCCCTGAAGGCGAATTTCTCATTGTTAATAATTCGGCCGTTACGAATAGTCAGTTTTCCATTTTATTTTTTTACTTGGAAGTAAAACGAAAACTACATCCGCGTTCGGCAAACACGCATGGTATAGAGAACAATAATAGCGCCTCGTTGTCGTTAACCTCTATGCAAGTTCAACGCCCATTATCATTCAACGTGGAGCTTGTTGTAATATATCACTATCAAGGTAAAAAGTGAATAGACGCTTAGGAGCAAGGAATAACTGTAACTCCTGTCAGATAGTTCGAAAAGTATCCCTTGGATAATTATCTGCAAATACTCTTCCCACACCAGATCAGTTGAACAGATGGATTGTTTAACTCAGCGATTCCGGTTATTATTAGCATGTCTTTATCGATAATAGAATTATCATGCAACAATATTGCCTTTAAGTTACCTCGTAACCCATTTAACTCTCTCTCTCTCTCTCTCTCTCTCTCTCTCTCTCTCTCTCTCACGTTAATTAAATTTTGCAAGCATCTATTTTACAATCGTTCAGGAATGTTAATCAAGTACGGATTTAGTAATATTAATCTTTTATTCACATCAACATGTTGTAATGCGTTAATAGCTTAAAGGTTACTTGACGCACTTGAACGCTAATATCAAATAATATTTTTTAAAAATAGTGATTTCGAACTTAAAGCGATAATTCATCGACAAGTGACACGCGGTGATGTAAACGCCATCACGGAAAAAAAATTAATTGGGTGGTACAGCAAACCTATAACTTACTGCGCGAATTCAATATCTGTAACTAAGAATATTTGATTTAACAAATCGCTAATGTTATTCAACTTTGCTCCTTTAACATAGAAAATTAACTATCTGTATATTAGGACTGTAGATTTGCTGAATCAGTGAAGTTCTCAGCTGTATTTTTTTCCGTGATGCAAAAGAAGCGGCGTGTCCAACGCGAGAAATAAACGAGAAGCATCGTGCGCCACGAACGGACCCAATATTCCGTATCCGTCGCGGCCGCCTACGTGGAAAGGTGGAGGGCCCCGCGGGGCCCAAGTCGTTCGGTCTTGCGTTTGTCTTTAACGAGCTGCTGCGGCGCAGGTGTATCTCACCGACCACGCAGGGCGTGGCACTCCTATTCGTTAGCGCGGACAGATTCGTCGGAAAAGGCACGGCGCACGCACGCTTCGCGACCTTTCGCGGTATTACGTGCAACGTGCGGCCGCGGGACTTCTCGGTCATGGGATCCTTTCAACACGCGAGCTGACAGCAGGATATATCGCGGGATATTTCCTAGTTGTTGTTTCTAATCGCCATCTCTGACAGAACGCTGTCGTATTACATGTCTGTTGCGACGTTGTACATGGAAAAATAACCAAAATATTTTCACTAATCTTTTATGGTAAAAATTACTCAACCATTTTGCTCCATGTAGAATCTTTTGATTATCAAGGCAGTTTATCAATAATTTACCTTTAAACATTATTGCGCTTTAAACATTATTCCATTATATTGGGGTTGACATATTTGCGCTTTCAAAAATATTGAGTTTTTTTTATTGAGTTATTATATTATAGTGGGAATTTATCAATAATTTACTCTTAAACATTACGAGATAACTATACGTATTAGAACAAATTGCTAGCATATAGCATATACTAATAGAAATTTGTGGAAAGAGAAAGAGGTATACGGTTCATATATGCGTGTGCGTGAATGGGCGTATATGCTAATAGAGAACATACGCGTTACAGGCCGTAATTAGCTACCGTTCAGCAAATGTTCCTGCGGCAATTGTTTGAAAGCAACAGACGTACCACATTACGATAAATCTAAGTAAAGTAACGGCAACTAAGCCACACACAGAGAAAGAGAGTGGAGAGAAAAGTAAGTTCCTCTTATTAATATGAAAATGATTTCCTATTCATCGCATGAAAAAAAAGGTTAATTCATGATTCTCAGTGCAAATTTCTGTCTGTATCCGTTTACGAAGTCGTTTTGTCTGCGGTATCTTTGCTACCCTGTGGAAATTTTATGACGGAGTTAATAATTGTTGGAACGATTTATTGAGATGCGTGGGAAACGCGCGTTTTCAATCCTGCCGAAGAAGCGCAAGCTATCAGCTCGAGCGGGGAACCAAGGAGCCTCGGGCCACGGAGACGCTTAACGAGCGACGTCAAATTTTTTTCTACAGCTCGACGCAATTAGACTCTGTCCCGTTTGCCGAAGGGACGCGCGAAGAGTAATGACGGCGCGTTAAATTGCCGGTCGTGGATCAGAGTCGATCGTCCGGTCGACGTGAACGCATACTAATGTAAGGGCGACGAATATTTCGCGATTTTTCTTTATGTCATCGCGCGTTTCCGACGGCGGTTTTGCATTTTTTTTTCGTAACATGTAAAAGATGATCGAATAAGTTTCAATGGTCTGATACATTATAATGATATAATGAGAATTTGCTTTTAAAAGTTTAAATTGAATTAACTGGAATTTGAGAGATTTAAACATTAAAACGTACTATTTTTCTTCTATCTATATGAATTTTTGTATATACAATATTATATATACAAGAACAGCCTAGAATATTAAAAATATTTTCTTATTTTATTATTGACTTAGTCAATATTGTTTTTATTTTATTCCGCATTGCAAAAATCAACAATTTTTTTCAAGTGAATTTAAATAGGTATTGTAGCTAAAACTAAAACGAATATTAAAATACGGCAATGTATTAGTGTACGTCCCGGATTCTGTTCTTTCAAAAAAAAAAAAAGATTGAATGTTTCTCTTTCAAAGAATAAAGCACGTTCCGGCTCCATAGAGTCCGTCCACTTGATTTAACTACCTGCGTCGCTTGACTAGTTATAAGTAATTTCATCATAAAACCTCGACATTAGCCAGCACTTTAAGAGCTGAAACTCCTGTTCTCAAGGCAGTGGATTATGTCGGACGTCTGACTGCCGTTTATATTGTCGCAACGTTAGTAGTCGCGTAATTGTTTCATGATTCATTCAGGAAAGCGATCGTAGTAAAGACATGCATATCTATCTGGTTATCGTAATTATTTAATGACCGGGGGTCATATGAGAGTATCACTATGATGGTGATTTTGGCCTTGGATGATATAAAATTAATTAATCTGGCCGATATTCCTCCGCGGAATATATCTCGTTACTTTCTTTATCGTATCTTTGTGCTTTTATTTAGAGACGCGTAGATCGTATCACTGAGAGAAAAAAACGAAAAGATCGTTCCTTTATTTTCTATCAGTTAATCAGCTAATGTCCGTCAAATACGTTTATCAGAAGAATTGATTAAAATTCGAGCGTTTGCTATTTAAGACGCGAGTAAGAGATGAATAAAGTAAAAGATTAAAATAAAAATGTTCCAATTTAATTTGTGAAATTATTATGATTGCGTTGCAAGTCTGACAGTAATCGGCACGCAGTTTAAAGAAACGAAAAAAATGTATTTAAAAAATGTATATAGAAATATTATTGGGCACTAAGATCTATAGCGACCGTTAGAGCTTTTTCCTTTATTACTCGATTTATTCATATAACGGTCTAAATGAACTTATTATTGTTTAAAATTATTGTTTCATTTTAAAAGGATACTTGATTCAGTTTTCATAATTCAGGTTTAAAATGATATGGCTGTAAAGATAGCAACATGCATTTAGACGAAAAGGTCTTGAATTATGATTTGCGTGTGATGGAATAAGAAAAGGCGAGTGAATAGAAAATACAATAGATACAATTGTCGAGTAACAAGCAGAGAAACGATTTTAATGATCATTTTATTGCATGACCGGCCTCGGGTCACCTTTTAGTTCCGTGGGTGGAAATTGATGTGGCTTTATGCTACTTCGATCGTTCCGATAGAGTGAGATGTTTAGATTCACACCTGCATCAAGTACACGAGCTGTATCTTATCCGAATTTTTATTAAACTTACAGCGAACAATAAGCGTATCGTGACTTACCTCTTACCGTAAAAACGGAAATGGGTGCGAATGCATATCAGTGAGAAATCAGATCTTTAATTCGTGCAAAAATCTCCCAGTCTCTGGCAAGGTACAATATCATGCGAAAATTTATTGGAATAAAGTGAAATATAATATATGCAGATAATTTCTGACTTCGCCGAAGAAAGTGTAATCGCATTATTTATCCTCTATTTAAGTTATCTTATATCTTGTCAAACTCGTTTCGTCAATCGAACGATAATATAATATACATAAATTATCTCTTTAATCGAGTATGAATTAATGTTATCTGTAATCGGAGGTCCAGAAAAGAAGCTATAGCGCAGCAATAATGTAAACCTCGGTGATTACGAATTAACGAGCACTTATTTCGTTCTCCGGTACACTCTTTTCTCCCTCCTCTCTCTCTCTTTCTCGCTTTCTCCTTTCTCTCTCTCTCGCCGAAGTAATCCCGGAACGAGTCGTTCAAGTATATACGAAGTAACTCGCGCCATAAATTCCCGTCACGTACGCGGATCCAGCCGCGAAGTTTCCGACGCATCGACGGGCGCTTGATTTCCTGCCGGTTCCCCGATCCATCCTTGTGCCCGATCCAGGCGGGCAGGGGTCAGCCGACGTGTGTGCGCCACGAAAGACGATGGCTGCTGCAGGCACGTCCGCGCGGGACCTACTAAAAAGAATGTAGCCGCGCTACGCTCTCTCGTCTCGGTGAGGAGCAATAAGATAAAATGGCGCGGCCGGTCAGGCTTGTTAATTGCAGTTTAGTGTTCTTGCTCGTAATTAGGTGCATTCGTGCACCTGGGCAGAGACCGACGAGACTTGGAGGCCAGCGAGCGAGCGAGCGTGGCCAGGCTCGCATGGCTCCTCTTTGCTCCCGGGATAATTGCCACATCGGCATCGGCCGTCATACGTTCCTTACCAGAGACGATCCTCCGGCCACGGCTACCTGCGACGCGCCTGCATCGCGCTTCACCGCGCCGGCTGCACTTCGCGCTGCTCGTGTATGTATGTATATGCGTGTGTGCATGAGTGCACTAGCGCGCGGAACGTTTCTACGAGCGCCCGGTAGTAACGTCCCGGGGCACGACAGAACGATCGGCACGGATGTTCTCACGGAACACGCAGCCTGGAAACGCGCGAGTCGTTGAGCCGCACCACCTCCCGGCGTGCCCCGTCACATAACGCGGAATCGAAGCGAGTCGTGCAATAAACCCGAGCACGCTTTATTAAATCCTTCGATACGATGTACCCGGGCAGCGAATAATAATTGCGCAAAAACATGATGGACTCAGCCAGAGTCTCAGGACCTACATAGGCTCCGTAAGGAAATCCAATTCCTTATTCTTTTAATATTTATTAATTATCGCAAACAATAGCACACAATGTTTTTGTTCCATTATAAATCGTGTGAGTATCCAACCGTTAAGATATCAAGACGCAAGCAAACCGATTCATTCTTAATAGCGATCCTAACGTGAAATCTATTCGCGACTTCTTCCTTGTGAGTCTTGACATTTTACGAATTAATAAATATTGAATGCCAATTGCAACTACAGTTTCCCAGGCTTAATATTGTAGTGTGCGTGATGTCTACAGGTTTTGCGCAAGTGTGACGAACGCGAGAAGCCGTGGCTCACGGAGTCGAATCGTTTCCATGTAACTTGTGTGGAAATTGCGTATCGCATATATCTATAACGTTTATTTTTATAGAAGCAAAATAAATATCGAGATTAAGATCGCGTCGATGATCTCTGAGTCATAGAATCATAACGCGTACAGCTGCACATAGGTGTGTCCTGCCGATGATTAAACCGCAGCAGCTATAACGCGGATTATTTCCTAAGTCCTGTTGCTCCGTCATAAAACGACGAAGAATCATTTCTCTCTTTGCGAAAGTTTACGTTCCTCTTGCACCCAACAGTCATTTCGTTTATTTATAGGTCTATTACATTTTATATCGACAATTGACGACTTGCAGAGATTTATTTATTTATTCAATTTATAGTCACATATGTTCATTAACCATCTGTATGTATGCCTTTTCTTTCATCGAGCTGCACTTCTTGCATCTGATTGAAACAGATAGTATTTTATGAACATTATGAAGAGAGGAGAGATTGTCAACGTAGAATTTATTATGTCTTCGTAAAAAGGGTTAGGGGAAATTACTCAGTTCGGCCTCTGAAAACACGACGATGCATCTGCCCGTAAAAGCAGAGATGTATACAGATAGACGTTGTAATTATGCGAGCGCAAGGAATAAAGGGCTCCTCCTGTTGTTTTAATAAATGCAAAACTCATTTTGAATATTCATGTGGATGGTGGATGATTCCTTCTGTCGTTGCAACCTCCCTCGCCACTTCTTCTCCCGTGTATTTAGAAAATGAGGATCGAATTGCGGAAAATGTACCGTTGGTTGTAAGAAAATTCTTTTTGAGAGAGTATTTAGAGATAGAGAGAGAGATAGAGAAAGCGAATTTTACAAAATATAATAGCGAATGATCCTGTGAAATTGGTTTTGAAGTAATATATCCTATCAACAACAAATGATTTTTCCATTTTCACGCGTATTAAAAATACATAAATTTAATTTTTAACAATTGAATTAAAGTTATTGAATACGCACTTATTTGTTAATAATTATTAATCATAATCAATGGGTATTTTACTTTATGATTTCAAGCTTGATTGGAGAAGTTAATTACTCATTCAATTTTCCATCATTGACTTTTCGGTCGTGTCTAGATACATGCCGAAAGTATTTTACGAGTTTTCCTTCCTTCGGTACCGCGTGTTTGCGAAAGTATTTACCATGCTTGTGCTCGGAGTCGTCTCCAGAAACGACGAGGCTGCCGCCACCGCAATTAACACCTGGCCGGTCGTTAACGTGTCTCGGGCTCCCGGACTTTGCCTTTTCGGCCGTGTTTCCTTCGTCTCTTTCTTTTTTCTCTTTCCTTTTTTCTGCTTTTCGTTCGGAAATTCCTGCCCGAAACCGGCATCACGGAAACGACCAAGGGCTCCTTTATTGTTGCGACCGCCCGGTTGTTTGATGAGACCAGTAGCTGACTCGCTAAACGAACTCCTGTTTATCCAACGTCGATTTTTCTAACGTTACGCTCTCGTCGACGGCGTCGCGTTTTGTCTCGACACATTTCGGTGTCATTCTCTGAATCCATTATCCATTATCACGCTATGTGTCAGTAGCCTATTATTCTGCGATGTTTGTCAAAACAATTAACTGTGCCTAAGAAAGAATCTTTTTAAAAGACTGCTCGGTGAACGGTCCACTAAGTGATTTTGTAATAGTTCAGATTCTATTTCGTATAACAATATAAAAAGAAATGCAACGTTGCATTCTTATCATAAGGAATAGGGAAGAATTTTCGCAAACAGGAAAAAAAAATAAATAATATAAAAAATTTAAATAATAAAAAAATAAAATAATTTGCAATAAGTTTCGGATCGAGCGAATGATCTAAATTGCGGGCGTTATTATTTCGCGTCATTTTTTATCGAGCAAACAACGGGGCGCGCCATTCTCAAGCAAGTTTTAACAGTTTAAACCCCTCGCCTCTCCGCCGCGTACACCGCGCGCGATTGCATCCGCCGACGATGGCGGCAAGCGTTAGCAGTGGCTGCGTTTTCGAGCTGCATTAAATGCCGTTCCGCGTTGGGCGGACGTTCTTAATTTCTTATTGTGTATTAACATGCCACACGTGTGCTCACGCGAACGAGGCAGAGCGGCGGGCAGCGAGGCAGTATCGCGCTTCGGAGTTTTGTTTTTGCCCGCCGGGAGGACCCGTGTGGGAGACGGCAGCTGTGCATTTCAGATAATACGATCCCGCGTACACACCACCTGCACTCGCGATGTGTGCATTACGCTCGGTCACGTTACCGATAAGGACGAATGTAGGCGCTATGGGGTACACACGATGTCCCCCTTGGAAGATTTTCCCTGCGAAGTCGCTATCCGAGCACACACAAATTAACCCATGCACTCAGAGAAATGTTTTGTATGATGTGTAATTTACAAAGATTTTTTAAATTTTAAAACAATCAAATTTTGATTAGAACAGCAAAATTTTTTATTTAAGAAGTAAAAAAGTTTTTGTAAGTCACACATCACACAAAATATTTCTCTCAGGGTGGATATTGTATTTGCGTGTTGTAAGTATATGTAATTATTCTTAGTATATCTTTGGAAAGCTTCGTGTAAGTAGAACGCATCGAGCGTGGAAATTGGGTTCAGGACAGCGATTAGAATTATTTTATCTTTTTTTTCCGTCACATTTGATGCCGGCGAAGCAACGCTCGGTGCGAGGCAGACGAGAATTTAAGAATTCAGAAACCAAATTATACGTTAGATACGTTGTTTCAGAATCGTTGTCTACCCTGGCGCGTCCTCTCTCGCACATAAAGACGGTCGTCGTGTCGCGGCCGCGGGGCAAACGCGCGGGATATGGCGATGCATGCCGGGATAAATGACAGGAGGAAGGAAGAGGCGAGCGAAAAGGGTCTCGGCACGATGAACGAGAAAGAGAGTGAGGGGCGGGAGACGGAAGGATTGGCGGAGTAGGCCTGCGGTAGTGTGGGAGGACGCGCCAGATTGCGGGCCTGTCATTCCAGCGTACGAGGCGTGAAAGGAGAAGCGTTTGCACCCATGCAAATTTCGCCATTGGGCCCGACGACCACGACCATGTAGCCGGTCATCAGGCCTCGTTCTCTCGCGGCGGACTTACTACCTTCGAACGGTATCGCGCGATGCGGGTGTTCGCGTATCGCAAAGACTGCTGGATGCGTCGTAGGATGCATCGCGGTGCGTGTATGCTAGACCATTCAAAAATCAAAGCCGTATTGTGTGAGCGGTGATTGGCCCCAGAGCGAAACGTTACTCGTCCGCCTATTCGGTGACCATCTTATTCTTTATTAAAGGCATTCCATTCGTCGACCGTGCTCCACCTTATTACCGCTATTTCGTTCTTTGATCTGTTCTCTGTATTGAAGTCCTGAATTTATAAAGCACTTCTTAAAAATGATACAACGTAGTGACGCATGATTTTCTTTTTTCATCTTTTTCTTCTCAGCATTCTTTTCTGCTTTCATACTGCTTTTCTATTTTTCTACGCGATTTATATAGACGTTACAGTCAATTGATAACATTTACTTTAAATTCAATTGCAATGAACTGTGATGGTACATTGTATTCAGTATTCATACCGTTGTACTCGCAAATAATGACACAATGCCCAACGATTATTCATCGCTTTGATTGTGCATTGAGTTTGCGCTAATCGATTAACGCATGTCCCGCCAGTTTCGAGCCTTCCCGCGTGACGTTCCTTCGCGTCAATGTTTCTGAAAGAGTTGTCGGCCGCTCGACACGCACATGACGCACATGCATGCATGCGCGAGAAAGGAGAATAACACGCGCGAGCGAGAGAGAGAAAATCAAAGAGAGAATCGGCTGGGCACGGCTTCACGCTTCATTAAGATCACCGAGGCCCAATCGCGCAATTAGCGACGATCGTCTATTAATTAATCCTGCGATTAACGCCGATGACGCGCTCCCGTGTCCACGCGCATTCGCAAGTAATTAATCGCGCGGAATTTTACGAGCGCCCGCGCACTCTCTCTCTCTCTCTCTCTCTCTCTCTCTCTCTCTCTTTGCCTGTCCTTTTTCTCTATTCGCTATTGCATCTCCACCCTTTCCCTTTTCGATGACGTGTCTTTCTCAAATGGTTACTGTATCTTTCACTCAGCCACGTTGCTCCGTCGCAAATTAAATTCGTCAACGACTTCGGTCTGGAATCTGGCGTCCCCATGTCGTCGTTGATGTGGCATTATATGAACAGCCGATGCTACATCGGTGCATCGTCATTGTCCCCGTCGTAAAGACGGCCGGTTTATCGGTCGGACCGACCGTTCGATTACTTGTTCGTTTAATAGCAATTACCTTCGAGCGTGGAGATTCGCCGTGCTCTTTTTTTTTCCTCTCCATCGCGCGCGAGAAAACGTGTTTGCACGAACAAGAGTCGAATGATGCTCCGGGACGTACGTCGTTGTCTACCTGCTTGTTGTGATTTTTATATCAATTTAAGATACTTCCAAGTCGTGTGGAATGACAAATAAGAGGAGCTGCGGATGACAAGTTGTGGGACCGCGTTTGAACACAGCGATTCGGCATGCTCTTTTTTTTTTCATCAGGAAGCAAAATACGTGCTTTACGAGAAAAGACGCGGAACGGAGATTGCTTTTTTGTGCGACAGTATTTACATCGGGTTCTTTCTGCACCGAGTCGTGAAATTAATATAAAAGAGGAGTAGAAGTTATACGCCATGCATGGTGAATCATCAACAGCGGCTGACATTCGCCTTTTATTATAACTTTATATCTTTTTTGCATTTTTTTTGTGGAAAATTAATGCAACGCCCCTACATCGAAGATGCACATCCGGGCATCGTTGACCCAATTATATGCTCCGACAGCGTAGCCACTCTCCTCTCGATCTGATATTGTCGACGAGGAACGAAGCCGTTTTGCGTTCCCTTCTGATGGTTCTACGTATATCGTTTGTAATTACATACTTTACGGGGTGGCGCCAATTACGATGCCGCGGAAATAACGTCACGGTATTTATTATCTTTAGTATCATCGTCGTTATTTTATGGATATCGGGATTAATACAGATTACGGGTGCTTCAGTGGATATGTGATGCAGCATACGCTCGATTGCAATTACACGACAATATTTTCACCACGCTTTCGCAGAAATTAAATTTTCTTCCTTTGCACAATCATAAAATTCACATGCACATATACATTATCATGAAATCTCTAATAATCATGAATTTAATAATCATACTCCTTATTTTTTTTTTAATCGATGATATTCTGTATTGTAATAATTCCGTTATAATTTTTATTTTAACACATATTAAATCGGAAATAAAGACCCTAAACGATCAAGCTGCATCTTTAATGCTTTAAATAATTCCGTGTGAATTTATATACTATATATCCAATCCTGCAACTTTTATTTTAACGTTATTTATTTGGCAGAGATTAAACTACTGAATTTCTATACAGATTGTTCTCTTAATCTTTGATTACATTTTACATTTAATGCATGTTAACGAGACTAGACTATACCGCTGTCTTTACATCCAGGTAGTACTTGCTCATTTACGTTCTGACATCGTCAAGTGACGTCGCGACTTCGTCTTGAACATTCCACATCACTCACGCTTTTTGCTATGAAAATCGAATCCGTTGGATTCTCTTTTCAGCTTAAAATAGAATTATGATACACCATCAGAGCAAGTGATGGTGACAAAAACTCGCTCCATTATCCGCCACGATTACGGCTTGGTATTCGACAGAAGCTGCTTCCGGATTCATTGCATAGCCAACAGTAATTATGCAATTATCCTGGATTAAAGTTCAATAAAAGCCGCAAATGGTGGCTGATACGCCCAGCGATATCATTTTTAACATAATAAACCGACCGAGGTCAATAGGTCGTCGATACCCAACTTCCTGCACAATGGTTCGCGTCATTACCATGATGGTAATGGTAACGTTAGGCAAGAATTAGGCTTGTTGAGTCGTAGCAAGAGGTTATATCGTTTTTATATTGAATTTGTTATTAACGATAGATGCAGTCCTAAAAATGTGGAGCACCTCCATTTTACGAGCTATTAAATCAATATTTATAGATTAAACGATTAAGCGATCTGTAATTGTAACAAATTAGTCATCGGTGAAATATTTGTATTGATTTTTGTGGAGAATACTATTCTTGTGATTTAAAAAGATCGCATAAATAAAGGAGAAAATAAAATGTAGTCTCTAATTGTCTGAATAAGATTGTATGAAATAATATATTATTAATATTATCCAATTATGGAGTAAATTTAAAAAACTGTACTTGAATTAATAGTTAAAAAATTAATAATTCAAATTGACGTCTCTTACATAACGGCGATTGTAAGAACGCTTTAGTATCTATACAAGATTTTGTCATGATGTCACAGTGATGGAACACCTGCAGTCGCGTCTTTTCAGAGTGAAAGAAAATAAATGAGCGAAAGATGGCCCAACAAATGATTCTGATGCCCAGCACACTTTCTCATGGAAACCACGCGCGATATTATTCGCGTAACCAGGTGCACACTATGACTTGGCGATGACCATGTGCGACAGCGTGCTCGTGTTCAAAGGATTCGTATCGCAGTCGGGACACGGGAGGACGAAAGGAGCGAGCATGGACCACACACAGCTCGCGCGCGGTTATTACGCTCGCCGGCTGCGCGCGGAGGGCGCCACAACAGTGGTGTTGAGGTTGATTAATTATCATTGCCATTCGTTCACATTTGCGATACGTCGCGTACATATGCCCGACATTGTACCGTATAAGGCGTCGTGGTTCGCGAACCATTTGTGCGTCAACGGTCCTGCCGTCACGCCGCTTTTACAGCGTCATACATCCTCTGTTATAGAAAGAGAGAGAGAGGAGTGAGAAAAGGGGGCTGAAGGAAGAGAAAGAGGGAGAGAGGAAGGAAAAGAAGGAAGGACAGAATCGAATACTAGTATGAATGTGTAATCGCAATATCATTGAATTTTTCATTCAATAGTTTCGGTATTTTAATTATTTGGAGGTAAAAGGATACGATTGATTTGCCATTAGCAAATGGTTATTACGAAAGTTTTAGCAAAGCAAATAAAAATAAAAAAAGAAAGAAGAATTAGAATAGAACAAGGGGTAAACCGCTGAGGGCACAACGGTGTACAAATTTGGGGCATTATTAGGTATTACTGGGCATTACTGGGTTATTAATGGGCATTACTAGAGCATTAGTAGGCATTGGTGTACACAATTTTGGTTAGCGATTTATCCCTTGGAATAGAATTTACAAAGAAGAAGAATAATAGACGATTTTGAAAAATTTAGAAGAAAGGAATTATCTCTTGCAACCCAAATCTGCTATCATTTCACTATTAAAGTGGCGTGAAACAAATAAATTTACGAGTGGACATGTGAGAAAGCCTTCGTGTAGATACGACGAGATACGCATCGAAATCACATTATACCACAGTCATGTTGGAATCAGCGACGTAGTGCCTGGGGAGCAACAATTCAACGTGAGCGATGAATCGGCGATTCTCCAAAATCTTTGTTCCCGCGACGATCCACAAATTGTCCCGCGTTACACGCACCGTGCGGTCACGCGCGTGAGAGGCTGCGGCCTGCGACGTCGAGACGAGGACTTCCCGACGTTCCCGACTTTCACGATGCCATCGTTAGCCCCTCTATCGCCACCTGCAGCATCACCACGGTTCATTGTACACCTGTCATGTTTCACGCTCTTAGAACAACAATCGCCGTTGACCCGCCAGATTACCGGGCGAAGAGAGAAGTCGGTCCTTCGATCGTCCTCGTCGTCATTTCTTGAAAAGTGTCCGGGATGAAGCGCGATGTAGCTGGAGAAATCGTCGATTTATTTATTTATCTGCGGCGTGGAAGAAGCCATGGACTCCACACTAGGTGTTATATTTATCCTGCAAACCCTAAATAAAGCTCGCCCAAGACGGTCGACTCTGGAAACAGCATATTAAGACTATGGAACCAATATCAACGAGCACCGTGACAACAGTGGAAGACACCTCCTTCGTGGTCTTGACGGGCGTTTTCGTCTCGAGGAACCGGTCAAAGGGTGCTTCTATCGACGACCGGAGTGCGAGAGTCGACCGAATAAATGAAGCGGAGGGAAAAAAAGACGAAGGAAGGAACGCGCATCGTGCGGCAATCCGGAGAGGGATGTGCGGGTCTGCATGCCTCTTCGAGGAGGGTTTATTTGTCGAGCAAACAGAAAATGCGAGCGAGGCGTTGGCGAAGCGAGAAAAGCCAGCAACCAGCAGCCGGGGAAGAAGGAGATGGAAGAGAAACGATACGCTTCCCCATCCTCCTCGACAAAGGGCTGGACGTCCATTGTTTATCTTTCGACCGCAACATAATATTCTTTTGCGAAAGGCTGCGAGGGCCCGCCACGACCTAAGGGCCGCTGTGCCGCTTCCTTTCGCAATCGCACTTTGACAGTCGCTGACGAGTCCATCTTGAGAGTATTTGCATCTTTACGAGCTAGCCCCTCGCGGGCGCACCTGTACGAACCTTAAGATGAACAGGAGGAGGGGAGGGAAGTGGACGCGGGACGAGCATGCGGGACGCGTACATCTTCTGTCTTCAGGCGATGCTTTAACCCGGTTTAACCAACGCTCTTCTTCTCCTACGTCTCGTTCTCGCGGCTTCCTTTCCTACCAACTCAAATCCCTCCTCCAATCCTCCTTCCGCCAGTCGCTTCAATTCCCCGGGAATAGTCTTTACATTGATTCATCTACCGCGTGATCCGTTTGGTTTGTAATTATGTACTTCGGGGATGGTGGCTATTACTGTGCCGTTGCAAAAGTAATGTTACGGTATCGCGGTTATTACCTCCAGCATTTCGTCGCTGTTCCATTGATGATAGGATTAACGTACAAATTTTCATTGTTGAATAGCGCGATATTATGATTAATATATATTGCTACAATGATAAGAGAAGGCCCGTATCATAACTCATACACAAATAAATTTAATAATTAAATATAGTAAAATTTAAACTCTCCTTTTCTCTCCTTCTCGCTCTTTCGTGGTATTGTAAAACAATTAATCGAGATAAAACATATTTTGTGATACTGTGAATTAATCGTATGTCATGTCACATATTACGTTTAAATAGAAAGACCTATTTAATTTTTATCGTATATTGTAGATGGATGCAATCTTGTAGAGGATCATCTGTCTCTTACTATTAATAATATTATTATATATAATATATATCTCATGATATATCTTGAATATATGTCATAGCTTAATTTATTTATTTAATCTGGCTACTACAGTATTATTGTCCTCAATTTTGGATCGAAGAAACATTAATTTCGACAATCAACGCATAGCAAAGAGACTTATGCAATTTACATGTGATTTTTTATTGAAAAAAAAAAAAAAACGTTTTGCGGTTTTTTCTTTGCACATTTTTCTCTTTTTGTGACGAATAACCGTTTTCATTTGGTGATATAACTGCCTTGCGAAAATATGTACACTTACGTTATACTCATCATGTCAATCGTGATGTGTGATGAAACGTGATGCGTGAGGAAGAACACACGCATCCGTGACACGCATGCATTCGTGGATGTATTATGATTATGCAATGAGTTTGTCAAGACTTTTATGTCATCGTAAACGTTTGACCGTGGGAAGAATAATTGTGGATAATGTCCCTCGGGATATGTCAGACCTCTTCTTAAAGACACACAGTTTAATTTAGTAAAAGGCTACCTGGTTTTTAGAGAACACTTATTTATAAATTTATTTTCTATCGTAATATTTTCAGGATATCATCATTAATTAAGAATATCGTACTCATCTTTCAACGCGATAGAGACATCGTAGTAATTATTAATTTTTTATTACTAGAAAATTATTAGCTATCCCGTTCAATGGTTTTGATTATTAGATCTTAGGTATTTGAGTAATAAATCATTTTGTTAATATAGTAAGTAGTAATTTCGATTAATTTTCTGGAAATGTAATAGAAGCGAAAGATAGCGAATGTTTTCATCTGAGAATTAAGTAAATTTTACCTGATATCGTTTTATCATAATATTAACAACTTTCTAGTACGATGTTACTATATCATCGAGATAGTGAGTGACGAGGACTGAGATGAGACATGGATACAGGGACGAGGACAGTTGGATAGTATGTATATATAAGAGAGAGAGCGAGAAGGGGGAGGGGGAGAGAGAGAGAGATAGAGGTTACCGAGCACTGTCGAGTATCCACTCCAAAGAGCTGGGTGGGCTAATTAGCGCGTTGCCTGGCAACCGGAGGCTGAGTACGATCTGCACTTTACTCCGTCCTCTCTCGATCTCTTTCTCCATCTCTCTCTCTCTCTCTCCATTGCAACGGCGTATCATGTATCTTCCTCTATCACTTACGCCATCTCTCTCCGACTCCCGGAAGACGCGTCCATTGAAATTACGAGAAGGTCTCGGAGTCACTTCCAGTTTTTCTAGGATCATTTTAACGGGTCTTCGTGCCTCGGGACGTTAGAAGGCGTTCTCGTGTATTCCGGCGTATGAGATTAAATCCTTGGCTATATCAGAATTTAATCAGCCACCTCTCTTCAAAGCGACGTCACGCTTGTTTCACGACTTTCAATTCGTTCTAAACAATGTCGAGTCATTCGTAAGACGTGTGTATCTACTCCGTGATGATAAAATTTTATGCGATGAAAGTTGAACTAAATTCGGAAGATACGTATGTCGTCGTTTTATATTACGCAGTTTATACACATTGTGTAATATATTCGAGAATTTAAATCAATAAAATCTTAGTGACTATTTTGTTCTCGTAATTTTTTATTCTGTATGAATTATACAGCGTTTTACCGATATTCATATGTAATTGATAATTTTTTATCTTCAAATAACTATACATTTTACCTTATAATTAAAAATTGTGAGTTTTCCCGGATGGGTGCTTCATTTTCCTTGCGTCCGATAATTGTAAAAATGTTTCCAGTCGCGGCGAAATATAAAATTTATGCCTCTATGTTTTCGCATGAAACATGAACCGTGTGCGAGATATCCAATATTTAAATTATACGGATATTAAATATGCATTATTTTTTCGAGTGATTTTTCGTCCGGTCCACATCGGCGAGCTTTGCGATGGAAATAACTGTACAAATATCCATTTTCTGTTTTTTTTTATTTCAAGAAGTGCGAGAGAAGTATATTGTAATCTTTTGGAATTCCTCATTTAATGCACGAAAGCTTCTTATAACATTTCCATAATTTGACAAAAGTTGTTATATCATTAATATTTACAATGACATTGAAAATTGTATAAATTTTTCTTACATCAATGCATTTATATTTTTAAATTTAATTATATTTATTATTAATTATATTTACTGACCTGAATTAAATAATTTTTAATTTGATATTTCTCAATAAATGATATTGTATACAAAAATACTTTAAATTTTAATCGAGATGAAGGTTGTGTTTCGGAATTCATTGCCAGTGCTGAAAATCTAGTACACGTGATGGTAAACTAAAGATTTTTAACGCTGGCAGTGAATTTTAGAATAGTGGAAATAAGTGTTCGACTTATTTTATTATTGCATCACTAATATTTTCTCTTCTTCCTTTTTATAAACGAAACATGACGCTATATTTCTGTTATAAATAATCATATATTATTTCACATTATTATACTCTTTCTGTGCATTATCGTATTTTTTGCGTGTTGCACCGCTTTCTCTACTTCAAATTTTATAGATAGAGAGGGAAATTCGAAGTAACGGAAGTCCGTATTTAGCGTCATATTGACGCAATCGAGTTTTACAAAGGCTAAGAAATTACGATTAACAACAATCTATTGGTAGTGTTTTCATTCGAATGTGACGAAATATAAGATAAAACCTTTCTCTCTCTCTGAGGCTCTCCCGTGGCATCTGTTCGTCCTCGCTTTGTCGGCGTTTCAAGCTGTGAAATTGCTCCGACTTATCATTCGAGCTAACGAGTCCCTAACCGTCTTCACACTTCACACTTCTCGGACTGTCTATCCTCTGCACCTTGCTCGCAACGGCGTAGAACGTCAGGGGTTATTTTTGGCTGAAGAGAATCTCTTCGTTTCGTAATCGGCACGAATTTACCCGGAAAAAGCTGCCACCCCATCGCTGATGTAAAACGTTAAACCACACTGAGAGGCGATGGCCGCAAATTAATTTTGTGCCATGGAATCTGAACGAGATGGAAGCGTTCCCGATTCGTCGACTGCGATATTGTGAAAAATAAAATTTCAAAAATTGCTCATGTAATGAAATATAAAATTTAGTTAAATAATTTCGTTATAGAGGAATTGATCAATTAAATCGGAATTGCTGGATAAAAATGTATTTTGTCAGATGATATGTACGCGAATAATAACGAAAATTTAAAATATTTTCATCAGTTCGACCAGTGGCCATTAGACGCCGTTGGTTGTCGTATCGTTCGATGAAAAAAAAAAGAGAGGCCGACTTGTCACCCTCGAGGACCTCGATGATTTCGAGAGGTAGGCGCGTCAGTCGTCTATAATTTGTACCTCGGCCGACATTGATGACATTCATTATTATTTTAATTCACTCTCGTGCGTCTCTTAGGCCCGATTTCTCATTTCCTGGTTAACTTATGATTGGACTCAATCTGATGACAACAAAAAAAATCGTTTTTTTTTTAAACTATGATTAATCATTAAATGATGATTTTTTAATAAATAACTTTTAAAGTTACCATTACAAAATTATTAATTTAATGATTAATCGTAGCTAAAAAAAACATAATTCTTTTACATTATTTTCAGGTTAGGAGAAGTTAAGTCCACAAGTTAATCGGAAAATGAAAAAACGCACTTCAGTCGTTAACACGCTCATGTTGATCCTTTTACTCTTCAGCAAATTTAAAATTAATTAATCAATGACGTTATATTTCTCTCTCGGACGTCTCACACGACGCAATACCGAATCCGCGGGCAAACAGTCGCGTAATACGACTCGTCATCGATGACTGATTAAACGCGGGAGATCAAGGAGTAGCCGTCGCGTCTACTTAGCCGAAGGATTCTCAATCGCGATAGCAATCAGTCGTACCGTCTCCTCTCAAGAGGGATGAGACTCTCGCGGGAACGAGAGAGAAAGAGCTAGAGACCGCGCGGCACCTCTTCTTCGAGGTACTCGACTCGAAGCATTTGCGAAGAATACGTCTCATCGATCGTCGGATTAATGACGCGCAAACCTGTTCTCTCTCGCGTCTCGCGCGAGACCGATGTTTACGCGCGATGCGGCGAGATATCACCGTTATATACTCGCCCGAGTCACTCGACTTAACGACAGAATCATTGGGGACAACACTGCGTTGCTGGTAACGGCGAGCACTTAGCCTAACGATGGGATAATTGATAACCGATAACCCGTATGATAGCCGCCGGTGATGGCGTGACGATGGACAAAACTGCTTTCCGCCGCGGAAAATCGGCAAGTTCTCTGTCGCCGGTTTCCTTTATCCGCGCGATTCATCATCGATCATCATCCGGAGTGCCGCTCGCCGTTAATGACACGTCTCGCTACCGGAGCGTATCGTGTTGCGTATGCGAGAATGGAAAACATCGCTGTGCGAAGTTAAGACGGCAGAACGCGTTGATAATCATCGTCGCTCACGTATAATCGAGCACAATTTACGAGGTGCGCTGTTGTCAGGCGGGCAAAACCCAGTAATTTTGAGCCTGAGGGGAAGAGAAAAAGGACAAAGTTACACCTCACATGCGAAAAGTAGCGCGTTTGTCACGCGCATTCAACTCATTATTGTCGGATCGATTGATCCTCGTTGCTCATCGATGACGATCATCGTACGTTTTATACCGCAAGTCGTGTTTCCGGACGCGCGCGTAATCGCGAGGAATTATGGCTTGTGTCTGCGAAAGGCGCTTAAAAATTATGGCACGGTGGCCGTTATTCATTTTTAATCATTGGTTGCAAATTGCAAGGAAGTTAGCAGAATTTTTTATGTCGTCACGTGAGAGGTACGCATGTCGCACAAGGTTGCGCGGAATACAGAGCAAAGCATGTACGATAAGCATCACGTGAGTGTAATATAGGTAAATGGAAGCATATATTAAGCGAGAAATTGAGAGCTTAAATTGAGGATACAGGTCGTTATAGAAACATGTTGAAACAAGTAAAATATTAATTTATTGATTTAAGATAAAGAATTTTTGTATCATAAAATCACTACAAAACTCAACAATACGTTTCTTGTATAAACGAATATTTCAGAGAAATATACATTTCTTCGATTAAAAAAAAATTGTTTGAATAAAAAAAATTAGTGCGTTGTGATTAAAAAAATTTCTTTAATTTGAACATCATTTCTTAAAATAAAATAAATTTTTCTTTAATTTAAAGGTCATTTCTTGAAATCAAGTAAATTTTTATTTTCCTCAAAGATACTTTTACTTCAATTTAAAAAAAATCAACGAAAGGAATGTTTTCTCCAATTGAAACTTAGTTTTTTTCTGGGTGTATATTTTGAGAAGAGGTGAAGAAAAAAATTATCCTAAAGGCAATTTTATTTCCTGTATTTACTTACCGATTTCTTGAACGTGAATCAATAGTACAATTTCGATACAAGTCGGTCGCGTACAATGTCTTATAAATCGTGTCGTGTAAACAGACTTTAAGGCGAAGGAACTGTCAGCGGATTGACATTTCGAAACGATCGCGTCGTGGATCATCAGCGAACCGAGCGATTTTCAATGACGATCACGTCCTCATGGATCCGACTTCGTTGTCGACTCGTTACGTCACTCTTGTCGCTCCGCCATCGCGACCGACGTTCGAGCTGTCGCGTCGATTGTCGACAGTCATCGGATACGATTGAAGAGCGCGACCTTCGCGCAATTAAAACCCCTTGAAGTTTCAGCGGGGCCGGATGAAAACGGTCGCTTGGTTGACAATACAGGGTGTCCCTGACCAATCGCACCTTTCTCGAGGCGCAGATCCTTCGACGTGTCTGCCGTCGATTATTCCACGTCAAAGATCTGACAGAAAGCCATCAGTTTTCAATTTTTGACATTGAATACTACAGAGTCGATAAATTTCCTATTTAAACGAACTTAACTCTAGAACTTAATTCTTGAACTCATGCATTAATCTAACATGTTTTTTAAGGCGAAATATTGCATAGTAAATATGTATTCAAATAAATTAAAAATATTAGAAAAATTATGAAAATGTCAGAAATTAAAATATTTAAAAGAAAATTATGATACTATGATTAGTATTTTTAATAATAATTATATAATATAATATGAATAATAAACATAATAGATTATATGAAAATACATTATATGAAGCGCGATTTGTAATCGTGAATTATCATTTAAAATAGTTGCAAAGGTTGCAAGTAATTTTTGTTGATTTTCATAGAATTAAATTAAATAATTCCTATCTCCGTTGTTTCGTAGTTGAGGGACGGTACGATTAGCCAAGGACACCCTATATATTTACGGATCTGCGATGAATACGCTCTTAATGTAACTGGCTTCCCTGTAGACGAGAGCCGCACCTGGGTTAATCCATCGTGCGTGTGTACACGCGATTATGCGCATGGAAACAGGGGAACAAAACGAGTCGTTGACGCGCCGGAGATTGTCAAAAATCGCGGTGACTTGTCGTTGATTGATGATCGGACGAGCCTGTGAAAAATGCCAGGGACTAGAATGTTTTTCTCGTCCGGGGAAAGCGGCTTTCTCCGTTGACGCAGAGAAACACTTAACGCGAATGCATAGCGCTGTTATCGATCGCAGATCAAATAGTCTTTTGCGGAAATAGAAATCAAGATATTATCTCCTTTTCGCAGCTACATTAACGGCAATTAATTAAGTTAAATCAAATACTCCTTAACTACGTTTAAATATTTAATCTTTCGGTGCTACTGTAGAGTAGCATACTCTACTGTTTCTTTTACTTTATACATTAAAATTTTTTTATTAATAAAACTATATTTGCTTATTTTTGTATATACTATATTTTTTAATATTTTGCGTTTTAATTGAAAAAAAAAACTGTTATATTTTACGTTCATTTTTATGCGATACTTTTATACAGTTCCTAGTATAAATAAATCTATACCTGACAAAACATAGCATTGAAGTGTAAAAAAACAATTTTAGAAAAAGCACAGAATCGCCAAATCAAATTAGTTAATCATAGTCTAAGTGAAATTACTCTCTCTCTCTCTCTCTCTCTCTCTCTCTCTCTCTCTCTCTCTCTCTCTCTCTCTCTCTAGTCTTCTTTAATTGAAGACTGCAGGAGTAACTAATTTAGTACATCCTTTAGGATTCCTCTTGTTGCATCTGCTTTTACGTTAACAATGTTAATAACGTTCGACAATTTCGTGGCCCACAGTTCGACGGGCGTGATCCAAACGATCGGTTTTACATGATTGTCCGCGAATCGATCGGTCGCGCCGAAAAATGCCCGGAGCGATTAGAATTCTCCATCAAAGTCTGCAGTAGATTGCCACCCCTAAAGACACCGTATTACTAAAAGCGGTTCGCGAGAGAGACACGATTAGAATAATCGTCGTCACGACGGATCAGTCGGTGGTCGTTTCGGTCGTTTAGAATAGTTTAAACTGTTTAACATAATGACCGGTAAGATAGACGGGCGGTGAGTCTCGTGCGCGAACGCTTGGATTCGGGGACCCAACAATTTGGCGGACTGTTCTCTAATGTCAACAGATTAGCCGTAATAGTGAAATTACATGTTCGTGTAATGTCTCACATATGCAGTCACGTCGTCTTGCCGTAATCCTCGTAATCGCGCGTCGGTTCGTCTCTTTTTCTCTCTTCTCTCTTTCCGTCTTTATTCACCGTTTATTCTATCTTGCTCTTTCTTCTTCTCTTTCTTTCTCTTTCTGTATATCACCATGTCTCACCCCATGTCTTCCCGTCCGCCTACAGTTCCGTCGAAGAGATTTTGGTAATGCTAGGGTTAGACATTATACCCAGGGACGAGAGGTCAAACGGGTTTATGGAGCAGATTACATGCATTATTTTTGTGCTCAATCCGCTCGGCAAAATGGCCGGTAATTCGTCTGACATTCGACTCTGGCCGCGTCTGGACCGGAGAAATGAGATTTCTCGCGCGCGGGAAGTCTGGTAGAAATTCGCGGGCAAACACTCGTTCTACTGTTAACCCTTAATGCAATGTCGAGTGAGTCTCTAAAAAGTTCCTACCTCTGATTACTATGAAATTTAGGTATACGGATAACCTTGCTACTTTTTAGAGAGAAAAAAGAAAAATCTCAGTAGAATTTTTAGCTACTCGGAGAAAGAAATTACAGCTTTTAGGTTTTTTTTATTTAATTTCTTTATTATTTTCTCTTATTGGTACGAAGGTATACATTTGGAATTTTTTATTAGTTTTCGTAACAAGGTTGCATGGCCAAATTATATCAGGAAACACAACTCTAATGGCACGTTGTTCCTATAAACTTCTGGACCATGGACGCGTTGACCGCCGTTACGAGATCGGTCGTTGACCGCCGTGGCTTTTCTTGTTTCGCGGCAATAAAGTTTTTGCATCGCACTTGCGAGCGGGATGATCGCTTGCGGGACAGTGACTCTGGAAGCGTAACCTCGCAAATATTTCGCATGCAGTAATGCTCGGAAATAAACATAACAATGCAGGAGTTTAGAAAATGCTGTAGCAATTCGAAAATATATGACGAAAAAATTGTTCTGCTTAAATAAAGTTCTAATTTAGTCATACAATAAGATACTTTTAATATATAAAGATGCGGTCTATTTGGCGCCAAAAATGCTTCGAAGTATTCGATTGATCAATCGGAAGAAAGAATTTCACTAATTGACCAATCAAAAAATACTTCGAAACATTTATAGCATCAAGTAGACCGTAACCATTGTCTTATTCAAATTTTAAATGTTACAATTTTTTAAATTACATTTCTGTAACATAACGTTATATGAAATTCAATTTCATTACATTAAATTTGATAAATATCAGAAAGTAAAAAATAGCTTTAAAATATTAAAATAAAAATATTTTCTATATTTTTTGATTGCATTCGTTATATCTGTTATTTGAAAAGTTACGCACACAAATTAATATTTGTAATTTTATTTATAGTGGATACTTACATATTCCTCATTTGCTACAACAAAGACACAACTTAAAAACAAAATTTTCCAAAAAATAAGTTTGAATCATAAATTTGTAATATTAACTTTTAAATGCAATTATGGTGTAATAAACTAATTATAGAGGAATAATATTATGTTCATTTATGTTTTTTCTTTTTCCCTTATATTTCTGTTTTTTTGCAAGCAACTAAAAAATAATAATCTTTTAGTTACGTCGATTATTGTAGTAAATGCGCGATATGTAAATGCGATATGTATCTCTGCGTAACTGCTGTGCTACGCAGCCATTTAATATAACGCAAAGTGCCTGTAGCTTTTCAAGCGACAATTTACTCCGAGAAATTAAATTTACATGCATGAATATCTTAGACGTCGAAATATATCGCTGGAATTACGACCGACGTCGATTCGTGTCGCAAATCAAGTAAAGGCGCGCCGTCCTTTGGTATTATAATCGACCCTCTTAGATGTCGAGAGAAACGTCGAGCGTGACGCGCGTCCTCCGATCGCGAAGTTACGCGTCGCCCTCTCGTCCGGATAATAATGATTTCACGGGATCGAAGGATGACGCGAGCAGTGGCGTCCCCAGGGGAGTGAGAAGTGGCTGATCCATTGTTACGCTATCTCTCCTATTCCGCGAGCCGCGTTTAATGCATAATCTATTACGGGCTTTTAACAATGCGAACCTCGCCTCTCTCGCCGCGTCGCGGCGAGTCGGGCGCTCGACTCTTCATCCTCGAGGGTGCCGACGAATCGATCTTCCGCGTGCCGTACCCTCATATTTCACGAATGTTTTGACGTCTGCTTCGTAAGCATCCGCCGTAAGGGTGGATCGACGACGATCAGGAAGGAAGGAAGGAAGGAAGAGGAGGATTTCGCCTTGTCCTATCCTTTTCTCTTCCTTCTGTGCTTTCTCGCATAGAAAGTACGCCACTCTCTCGATCTCCGGCTTTGTCCACTCACTGATACCACCCACAATATAGTCTTTGTACGGCAGGTATGACGTCGAATCTAGTAGAAAGATGGACTATTGTGTGACGGGTTTTTGACGTGCGCAAATAATGGCCAGTCATCGTGAACAAGATCATCATTAACGAAAGACGATGCTGTACATTTCGTGTGTTTATACTAGTGATGATGTCACCCCGAAGCGACGAGGTCTGTATTATGAGATTTGTTATGATCATTCGGTGGATAAAATGGGAGTGTAGTTACTTCGTTTGTGTGAAATACAATCCATTCAATGAGGAACCCTCTGTTTGTCATCGCTACGAAGAAGCGTAATGTGCGAAGAAGAGTGGATACGCAATCGGACATGAAGAGAAAGCCAGATCGGAGACAAGTAGGAAATAATTTCATGAATCAATTTCAAGAATGCAACTAACATAGCGATGTAAAAAAAGATAACGATTTTGCTTATATTTAGAGAAAGAGATATTGTGTTAGTAACTATAAAGGTAACAACTATACAAGTTTTATATGTAGAATTAATATATACACGTATAAAGCTATAAAATGGCAAAGATTTGTTGGCTTTGTCAATAATTTTACTTTTTGTACTATTAAATGTTATGTTGTTCTCCATCCGTTTGTTATTAACTCATTTTAAAGTTTGCATTATTCTTATTTAATTTTGATGTTAATTTTATAACTTGCTAGACCAATATTAGCACATAAAACATAGTGATGACGACTATATAAGTTTTATAAGTAGGAACATTAATTCTAAATATAAAACTTGCATAATTGTCATCTTTATATTTGCCACTTCATAGCTTTTTTATATAAATATATATGATTAAATCTATATATAAAACTTGTACCTAATTATCATCTTTATAATTACTATAATTACTATGTTTTTTCGAAAACTGTACTAATATCGATGCAGCAGGTTATAAAATTAGCATTAAAATCAAAATTAAAATATAAACAATGCAAATAATGAAGACGAGTTAATAACAAGTGAAATGAGAACAACATAGAATTTAATTGTATAGAGTAGAGTAATTGACGAAGTTAATGAGATATATGTATAATGTACGAACCATGTTACATTTTCAATCTCACATTTAATCGTTAATGACAAAATGCCGGCAATATCCTTGAAAATCAATGGATGTCCACGCATACAGAAGGCGTCACTTCGTTAGAAGTCATTCCTGGCACGTGATGTCGATCGTTGTCCCACAAACCGGTGTGAACCTGGCGCCCAACTTTAAAATTGAAAGCGAAAAAATTGAAAAGCGCTGTATCTCCGAACCCTTTGAGGTACAAACGAAAGTAAGGGAGGTACAAACGGGTACAAACGATTCTCTTTCGAATGGCATAAATGAAATTAAAAAATATTAAACTTGGGCGCTGGCCATTTTTTGTATTTCATTTTTTGTTTAACTGTTTGAGGTACAAACGAAAATAAGGGAGGTACAAACGGGTACAAACGAAGTACAAACGCCCTACGGTATTAATTTTTAATTTTGATAAAGTTGGGCGCCAGGTTCACACCGGTGTCCCACAATCGTTAAATAAAGAAATGCGTGAGGTCCGGAGGAGTATCGCGAGCCGGATTGGCGCGGAAGGAGGGAAAGGAAAGGATCGATGAAAAAGAAAGAAGGCAAGGGTGATTATACGATATCATTCGGATTCTCCTCGTAGCCTCCCTTCGTTCTTCCCTCTTACCTCGCTTCTCCTATACTCTTCACCGGTTCGACCGTCCCTTCGAATGCGTTCTACCGTTCGCGAAGTCATTCGACAAGTTTCGTCGCGTCATTTCCCGTAATGCGATATATACCGGCGAAATCTCGAGCATCATTCCGTGGCTATTAATCTATTGGCGGCGCTCCAAGGCCAATGCACTTCCCGATATACATATTCAATGACGGTAGCGCGCCATCAAGGACGAAGAGACGGGTAATTGCGTGAAAGAGAGCTTTTCCTGTGCCCGAGTCGTCGACGATCGATCGGCGACGTTCCTATATACAACACAATTATAATAGCCTAGATCGTCGCTCGTATATAAAGAAGCTTATATTAATAATAAATTTAGCAATAGAGTTAAAAAGTATAAGATGAAAATTATACATTTTCTCTTCTTTTGAATTGCCTTTATAATGCATTAGCGAAACTACGCACTAGAGAATCTTTCATAACATAATATATATTACAATAATTTATTTAATATATAGTATTCGCAATAGTCGAGACTAACTCACCCAATGTGTTAATAAGGTCGAGTGAAAAAAGTTTATATAAACTTATGTTTATATGAATGGAACCACATTCTTTCAGAAGGAAAGATTTATGAACGTTTATTGTAATGATATAATTGATGATAATATTAATAATATCAGTTGTTACGATAGTTACAATAAATGTTCAAAAATTCTTCCTTCTGAAAGAATGTAGGCTTCCATTCATGTAAACGTAAGTTCATATGAACTTTTTTTCACCTACTCGACTTTATTAATATGTAATATAAGTTTGGTCCTGACTTTTGCAGATGGCCTGTATCTTATAAATAAATATTAATCCTCTCTCTCTCTGTATTGTTGGAAATAAAACACACGTGAAAAAAGTCACACAATATTTTTTGAATTCCGGTTATCGTCTCCACAAACGCGCTGTGTGCGTGGGCTTAAAGTACCGCAGCACAGTATCTCGCTTTTAATGTAGACCTCGTAAAGTTTTATACTATTGGTGGGACATGTGCGCGAGCTTTAATGCGGCATTTAACGCGATAATTATTCGTAATGTACACATCGCTCGCTTGCGCGCGTTTACCTCGTCCTCTGGAAGGAAACTCACGATAATCGACAGATGCGCGAGGCCGTGGCCCATCGCGTCCGTTTTGTTTCGCCCGTCGATAAATCGATTTGCACAAATTGCGCACTTTGACGTCGCTTTATTAATCAGGAAGAGCCGAGCGGAGGAAGGAACACGCGCGCGCCGCCACGAGCTCTTCGGATCCCGTACGTAACCGGCGTCAATTAAGCCGACAGCTAAATGATCAATTATAGTTAATCGATGATAATGCACGATCCAGCAGCGGCTGGCAGTGGCAAATTCTATCTAGGGTCTGAACTTTTCTCTCCGCTTGTTGTTTTCGTTTGGCCACGCTGTATCATGCTTCCTTCTCAACGGACTCGCCGCTTCCTTTCTCGCCTGTTGCGTGCAAGTGACTTCGATCGGAGAGAATCGCTTGAGGGAGAAACGTCTTACATTTACCTACGGCGACCAAAGAGCCATTTTGTAAGCGTCCTCCATCGATAAGCTGCTCCAAATTATGCCGTTACCTTGACAAGTATTTTTACGACGCTGGGGTTAACCCGCTTGTTTCCTAAGTTCCATATTTTCAGTATAAATCGTTCTTAGTCTAGCTAACTGAAGACGCCTGAAATTAAGGAACGACGCGGTCGAGATTTGCGAATGTGCCTCGATTTTTTCATATTTTTTTTTTAGCACGCTATTCAATAATTTTGCCGCTTCCTGATTACCAACGCAATTACAGTTCTTTTATGAGACGCAGAGACAGGCACAAAAAGTTGCTTCGTTCGAATACTTAATGCATAAGTATGATTCACAGCTATCTTTTTTTACTTTTCTGTTCGTTTTCTGCTCGTTTTTTTTGTAGAAGTTACTACTGAAAGAACTTCAGAAAATGGGAAGTCTTTTCAACAGTTTCCCACGATGGAAAACTGCATAATAAAAACGCATTTGTGTTACATCGTTGGATCCTTCAATTTCCATCCGTAATCAGTACAAATTAACATCAATCCGATCTTTGTCGATCTTCCTGAATACCGATTCGAGAGAATCGCAGTCGCAACGAGGATCTACGCAAACATAGAATTCGACCAATCAGGTAATTTTAAGTTTAATCCGTTTCGTTCTAATTGACTGAATTCTAATCCTCAATTCGCAATCTTTAGTCTCCAATGCGTAGTGTGACACGGGCTTTACGCGATCCACATAACTCCGAAAGACGGACCTGCTCTATTCGTCCGACGGAAACGGGGAATTCCTCCGGGCCGGTTCGAGTACCATCGCGAATAAGATCTCGGGACGGGTTAAACTCCGTCGGGAAGGGTCTGGATCGCGAGAACGTTAGGGCGTGGGCACACGCACACATCCCCTGGACGTGTATGTGCACGTACACACGTATATACGTAGGGCATCGCATATCGATCGGATATTTATGAAGATTTGGGAAGAATGGACGATGATTCGCATCTGCCGAGCCATTAGCCTTACCTACCTTATCCACGTCAGGGCTGTAGCTGGGGGCGCCAGGTGTGACCTCCACGGTTCTCTAATGACGAGCCACGATAATCCTTACGGGCGATGCCGACTTGGATATATAGACGAGGAGATTGATATGCCTCGTTGAAGGAGCAGACCGGAAAGCTATCGTCCTCCATCCCCGTCTCCCTCGCATCCTCGCACGATCCCGCCGAGAGATTTTTCTCAAGATCTCGAAACCGTGACGGACGATACGGGTGATTAACGGGTCGTCTGGCCTCACAGTTTGGTTCACTGCCGGGACACATCTCATGAAAATAATTTCTCTGAGTACCGAGGTAAAATTTTAATTAATGTACGCTAATAAATCTCTCAAATTAATTTATGCTTGAATTTTGATAATATTAAAGTACTTTGTGTAAACATCTTCATGCCATTTAATTTTATATTTGAAGATATGACTTTTTAGTAACTTATACATTTAGCTGAGAGACTAATATATATCTATCTTTTGGCAGAATCTAGCAAAGTATAATTTTCTGTGTGATTAGGATTTTCCGGCTTTTAATGTTTCATACATATGTCACGCTCCTGTGTTTACGTCGACATACAGGAGCCATTTTCCAGCTGCTCTTGTACGAGAACGTGTTTTGCTTTGATAAATCACTACTTGCCATAGATTACTAGCAAGTTTACGATTGTAGAAGTAGTACTTGTAAGTGCGACACGTCGGCATTTTTGTTTCTTTACCGTGACTCGCCTTACTATGCTAACTTGAGGATGATCGATGAAGGGTATAAGTATGTACTCGGCGACGGCCAAGATATCTAAGAACATTCCGCGATATTAGCGAAGTTTTCGAATTCTTTTTTTTTCAAACAATTGAAACGGACCTAGAAATGGCATATAAAGTACAAACATTAAATTTCTCTTTAATCATCTTCTCTAATATTAATACAAATTCTAAGAAACCTCTTCGAGATTTAAGATGCGAGGGAAACGTCTGTATCTCTTAATCGAATCTTCGAAGATTCTTTTTTTTCGTGCGACAGTCAAGATCGCAACGAGGACGGCAGAAACAAAGCGACGTAGTCGTTCGGTCTCGCACGAGAAACGCGCGTCCCGGGGTTATGTGCGGACACGTTAACTGGAGGGTGATCGATGAGCAGATTACTTTGCGGGTCCATGCGGCAACGGATGTTGGGAACGAGCGCGTTCTGCGCGCCAACAAGAACGAAAGAGAGAGAGAGAGAGAGAGAGAGAGAGAGAGAGAGCGAGAGAGAGAACGAGAAAAAAATCGCGGCCTTTCTCGTACTCGCCGATATACGCGAGCTCTGCTTCACCGCCGCGCCGCTCCGCTCGCTTTCTCGCTCGCTTGCACCGACAGGAATTTCACCTACAACCTTTCGACGTCGAGGCTGCACGCCAAGGTTTGGAGAGGACCTTGTTATTAATCACGACGCTGCCATCTCCCAGAGCAACGTTCGCTCGTTAGCAGGGGGATGGGGAGGGAGGGAGACAGCGGGTACCGTGGTTTGCCCGACGAGGGGCGAGGAGGAGGAGAGAGAGAGAGAGAGAGAGAGGGTGGGCCATCTCTTAATTACTTCCGCGCCAATTAACACCGCCTCGAATAAAGAAGGGGTACTCCACCACCAATAGGAGCGTGGTTCTGAAAAAGCCAGCTGGTACGAAAACGCTCGCGATTTAATATGAAGTGCACGAGTCCGCACGCTCTCGCGAAATCGACGTACATCGCCGTATTTGGAACCCTCGTCAAATTCGTTCATATATATATATGACGTGATTAGACCTTGTCGTTTTATTCAGGATCTTTTTTCCATTCTCGAACTCAATTAATTCTTTCAACTCAATTATTTATGATAGCAGTCAACTGTAGCAATTAATTTTACAGTTAACAATTAATTCTATTAATAAATATGCAATGCAATAACAATGTTATTTTTATTGAATGTCAGTTTTAATAAATTGAAATTATACATGTATCATTCTTTTAAAGAACGCAATGAAAGGAAACGCGTGAGAAACAATATACTGGGAACGTTTATATACGTCTTAAGACGATATAATCGCGAGATCAGGCATACTTGAGCAAGATTCCGCTTGTAACTTAGCTGAGCGTTTCGCGAAGTTGGTAACAAAGTAAGCTGGTCACGTGCGATGGTAGTTCGGTGGATTCCACAGGATGAGGGAAAGCTCGAGACACACAGAAAGAAAGAGTCGACGGATGAGTGAGTGAGTCGAGATAACCGAGAGGGATCAGCTGTGGCCTTCCAAAAGTGGAGTCCCATGGGAAGTCAATCAACCGACCTTTCTTCGTTCATTGTGAAGGGGGTGACTTCGCTTGGATCTGACGCTAAAACATACTTCGCAGATACAATTGATAGGCTTTTACTTTATTCGAATGATAGGTCGAATCCATTGCGAAGATTTTTTCGGAAAGTAGCTTCGAATATTACGTCAGTGATGAGAGATTAAATTACGAATAGAGAAAAATTAATCGTATATTGAATATTTTGTAGAAATTTAAAAGTACAGAAATTTAAAAGTCTTGAGGAGATTCATCTTTTTTTGAGATAACAAAGACTCGATGATTCATGTATGAAGTTCGTTGCAACGAGAAATGGAGAATCTTTGGTAGTAATACGATCGACATTGAGAATTTTCACGCGGACTTTGCGGAATTATTCTGCAGATAGAGATCGCTCGTGCATTTTCTCTCGCGTTCAATCACGCGGCAATCGGCTCGCGCACATAAAGCGATGCGCGGCATAATAAAGGTTAGCCGCGTCGCATACCACGATCATCGGCGATGAAACAACGCGCGCGTGGTGGCCGCGGGGATCAGAGAGAAGAGAACCAGCGGGGAGAGGGGTCGGTAGTTCACGCAGGATATGGCGATATCACGGTGTATATGGCGGTCGCGAGTGTGGTGATTCAAAGGGGGCGGTTCGCCGGAGACCCGGGTGCGCACAGCAAGTAGAGGGCGAATTGAGTGTAGAAGGGACGTCGGCGGCGGTGGCAGCGGCGGCAGTGGCAGGAGGCGGTAGAGGACGAGAGATGGAAAGGGAGGCAGTGAAACGTGAGCACGAAGGGTGGCGGGAGGGGTTTCGGTCGGGTAAGGGGATGGGTTGGCGATTGGCATTTAATTAGCGGCCGGATGACCGCCGCCGCCTCCGGATCAATACGCCGCCCCCGGGGGCAGTGTGCAGGAGGCAGCGATCCCCTTTCGACTCTCCCGCGTCTCTTCCTCCACCACCTCCTCCTACTTTCCACCTACCGACCCCTTTGCTCCGAACAGAGTACACCGGGCAGAACCGAACTCGTTTGCTTCGTCTGCCGGGCGAAACCCTTTTGCTCTCCACCCACTGCCAGGGTGGAACGAAATAGAAGCGAGTGGTGAGGAAGACTGGGAAAGGGACGAGGAGAGGGGTGCGCCGCGAGAGAGGTTTCTGCCGCTCCTTAACCTAACCTCCTGACCGAGCACCACGTGCGGGGAATATCCGGAAGCACTTCGGCAAAATAAAGAGAACCGGCCGGATAAGTACCGTGGATCTTTTCGCTTCGCGTTTACCGAATCCGGAAGAGAGACCGGCCATCGTCCTCTCTTCTCTCTTTTCGAGTTCGTTTTCCCAGGGAGAAGCGGAAATCGAGATATACCCCTATCCCTGTACCCAATATTTCGGGTTGACGATACGCAATTATACCGTACCAAATAATTGTCATTCGAGACGCCACTGAGAAACTCATTTAGTCGAATGAAGTAAAATTTGATTGAATCAATTAAATCTCTTGTTTCGTTATGGACAAACAAATACATAGATTATACAGTTAAACAAAGAATTTCTTTGATTTGAACGTCATTTCTATGATTTGAATCGTCATTTTTTGAAATCAAATAAATTTTTTTATTTAAATCTTTCTCTGATGTAACATAAAAATTTGGTTCAATGAAGATAGAGAGAGAGTAGTTGATTCAATCAAAGAAATGAAATTTTATTAAATCAAATATTTCTTTTAATATAACTGAAAGAAAAACGCCAATAGTTGTACATTTAATAGTATATTTCCTTTTTTTTACAAAATTACAATAAAATTAAATATATTTAACTTCCTCACACACACTTTTTACTGTTTAACTGAAAACACATTTTTATGTAATTAATATCTTATATGTTGTATTACGTATTTTATATTAATATATTGACATGCATTTTAAACATAATGTATATTAGGATATATAATATACTGATAAGGCCCGGTTTTTCATTTTCTGGTTAATTTGTCTTTAGATTTAACCTGACGTTTTATCCAATGGACTTCATCTATGATTATGTCATATGGATAAAGTCCGTATTGAGTGAAACATCATAGTTAAACTTAACCGCAAATTAACTATATAATAAAAAATTGGACCTAAGTAATTTATTGTTTCTTCGTCTATGTACTATCTTTTTCTAACTCGTCATTGGTTGCTGACCGTTAAAGAAGTACAGCACATTAGTGGACAAACTAAACGAAATTAGTTTACTATATTAACAGAAACATAAAATTATATCATTCGTGAGCCTACTTGGATTTCGAATGAATTATCAGAAAGAGGCAGAAACGCGAGCGATAATATGCATACTGCACGTATTTTCGAAATGCAAACAGCAATAAAACAGTGATATAAAGGGAAAATAAAAGTTTGACGTACAGCTGTTCTCGTACATATTCATCACATCTCACAATTTTTCTCATAAATCTAACAAGATTCAACTTAAGATTTTGCAATTTCTAGTTGAGAACTGATTACGCTGCGGCTGAATTTCAATTTTTACGATTTTTCGCAAGTTGACTTGAAATTTCTCGAAGATTATGTTTCTAAATTCCGAGGTACCACGTTGTCATCGTCTTCGAACAAACTTACAAAATATTTTTTATACTTTTTCGACGGTCATGATCTTTGATAGACGTCCCGAAGGCTGCGTCGACGGTGAACGTGGTGTTCTATTTGTTCAACTCATTCCGTTACGGCTTCTTTTTTAATCTCGCTACTCTCGAGCGCGCGGTTCGAAAGTGCAAATCGATTCTCCCGTCTTCCCTTCTCGCTCTCGTTCGCGCAAGAGTTAATCACGGTAAACAGACTTCATTGTTCCATAACGCGGCGGTTAAAAAGAGCAGAGGAGCGGCGGCGCATCGGACACGGTGCTCGTGCCAAATCAGTGTTTATGCTTAAAATTATGGCCGCTCGAGTAACAGCCTTTGGAAATATCGCCGCCGCGCTCGGAGGGTTCTCAATTCCGTCGTAGATGCGCAAGACTGACCGGCTATTTACGATCGGTGCCGTTCTTAAGAAAATCAGCAGCAGCATGGATTGATATGTACGCGCACGTACGTTATTGCCGCAATAATTTACATTGACAGGCCTATCTATATGCAAATGTTCGTATCATCCTCTAATAGCTCGAATTGATATCCGATCGATCAAGGATTACATAAGCTGGCACCCAAAGATCGTCAATCGACATGACATTGATTTTCAGCAGTATGATTATATTCATTGATTGTGGCAAAATATCGGAGAAATAGAATTAAAAGTATGAACAATTATAAATTAAATTTAGAACGATAAGAATTAAATAAGAGAAAGAATATTTCCAATTGAAGCGGATCTTGATGCTTGATAATGCAAATTTGCAAGTACATTAAAGATCTATCATTCTTGGAGATAATATAAATATTGTCATAAATAAAATGATTTATAAGTATAACTTTATTTGTGACTATATATATATAATATATACATACATACATATTTATATATTTATGTTTATATATTATCTTCGAGAACGATTGATCATTAATTTAATAAATAACTATTGTAATTGTGAGTTTGGAATTGTATTACAATATCGAACGCAAGACATACCTTTGAAATTTTTTTCATCTTTCATAGTACTTTCGTTTCACGTGGTAACCAAGCCGAAATTTTTGCGAAAGCTCGACCAGTTCGATCAAGCGGCTCGACAGCACGCACTTACGACCCTTCAAACGCTCATTCCTACGTTATTGCGCGGACGCTTTTTAAAATGTCAAGCAACGCCCAAGCTCATTCTCTCGTGGAGGTCGTCCAAACTACTTTAATTACACGTTCCGTTCTTAACGTCTTTATATTTCTTCGCGAGTATGCGGAGATCATCCACGCGGCATCAAACGTGCCTCGATTATACTTTTTACGATAACTTAATTGCACGTCTCTTCTCTCCGCGTGTCTTCCAGTCGGAAGATGGCCGAATACCAAAGCGGAGCACCTCTGGCCTCCGACCGCTCCCTCCCCCTCTTTTCCTTTCCTGACTCCCCCGCCTCCATCTCGTTGTTTCTGAAGGAGTGTATAAAATACGGGACTTGTTAACAATGTTCGCACCTACACGCGCGTGCGCGGCACCTTCGCATATGTGTATCTGGTCACCCATAAACGCGCTGTACCCTAGCGAGGGGACCCCTTTCGGCGACGACGACCTTCGGCCTCCGAGATCCTCCGGAGATATTTTATTCCCGAGGATTTTTACGAGCCGATATATCACACATCGACTGGACCTCGACGAGGTTGGCATTATGCTTGGGGCCCAGATCGAGGGAAGGAGGTTAGCCCGCTCGATATGTGTACGCAACATCGTACATGTTATCTTGGAATGCATATGCATGTTGAATATGTATTTTTAGCGACAGATTTAATTTTATATCGCGAGTGTAAAGTACTTGGAACGATCGTAATTTTTTGTGATTGTGTATGAGATAAAAAAATAATATAATTTTATGAATCCATCACGCGGCTGTTTAAATGAATAAATTTAATTAATATAATTTTATATTACCTTTCACAAATATGTGAGATAATTAAATAAATTAAATGATATACATTTCAATATTTCGATATCAAAGAAGATTACCAAGGAAGTCGCGCTAGAGGTATTATATTAACTTAATACTGGGAATTATTTGTGCGCTTATAGCGATCATATTTTATAAAAACAAATTAATACTTAATTTTGAATCATTATATGTGCATGTGTGAATACAATGGGAAACGCTTCGACATAAATAGATTTCTTCTAGATAGACACTTCTTTTAGGTAAATTTCAGATCTCCTTTGGAAGAGTTCGTGCGTATTCCAGGAAGAGCGACCGGACAGACTGTAATCATTCATCTCGTGGAATAATGGTGCGCGACATGCGTGATGGAATTGCTTAATATCATCTTTGGGAACGATGTTACTGGTCAAACGGTCCGATTATCGATTTCCTGCGAACTGCACATCTCGTTCTTACTCTCTTGAAACACGCCTTCTTGAGCTCATGACCTTAAGGCACGAGAAATGGCCATCACTGTATATAATATATCGGCAAGTCGCTGCATGATCGAATCTTTGGTTTCATTCGAGGTCCTGCGAGAACTCCCCAGCACGCAGAACGCCACGAAATCATAAGAAACAGACCGAGGGATAAAAAATATTTCTTCTTGTCAAAGCGAATTTTACACACATACACGACAAGAAATTTTGCTCAAGTATCTAAAAATTTAACTAGATACAGATGTGAAAATAATTTTATTGGACTATTAAAATAATTATGCAGGATACTCAAGCTGGTTGCGAGAATGTCAAAAATTTTTGCAACATTGCTCATCATGCTTGAATTGTTTACATAAATATTTCGATGGTTCAATAAAATTATTATCAGATCTGTACTTAACTAAATTTTTAGTTACTTCAGCAAAATGTTCTTTTCTAGTAATAATGTTTGATATTAACATTGGATAACAATGAAAGAATAATAAATTAGTTTGTGTAAAAATAATGAAAATTCGCTCGAAATTCGTAATATCTGATTGTCTCACAATTCACACACACATAGGTATGTACGTCATCGATATATGTAAAAAACGGTTTTGCTGAAGTGTCTATAAATTTAACTATATGTATATAGATACAGATTTGAAAATAATTTAGTTTAGACCATCAAAATAATTATGTAAGACTCTCAAACTAGTTGTTAAAATGTTAAAACTTTTTGCAGCATTATTGTTATCAACGCTTAAGGATGTGTATCTTTGCAAAAAATTGAAAATTTATACGTTTTCTAAATAAATTGAACGTACGTTATACATATATAAAAACAATTTCATAAATTAATACACACATTTAACAATATAATTTGAATGAACATTTTCTTATTTTATCTTAATGCGTTTTAAAAAAATATGTCTATACTTTTTATTGAAATAATTTTTTATCCAGGTTCTAAATCGCCAAACTTTTTATATTTATAAATACTTTCAAATACAATAATATAGAAAAATCTATAATTTTTCATATTTTTTTTATTTTGTTGAAAAATACATTTAATGCATTCTTAAGCGGTCTACATAATTATTTTGATCAACAAAATTATTTGCAGATTTGTATCCAGCTAAATTTTTAAATACTTTATTCTTAATTCCCGTGTAATACATGTAGATAGCATAACTAAGAATTTTTTTTTTACACAAAATAACGTTTTTTTTTTAATTCTTAATTCGTGTTTAACACATAACGTATTTTACAGTTTACATAACTCAGCAATACTTGTCTCGCGATATCTGTTTCCTGTGAGGCTATTATATCGAAACGTACGACGTTCTCGCGAAGCATGCATTTGTCTGGAAACAGGATCCCGTGCCAGGGGGCCATCAGCCGGCTGGCCGGCCGAACCTCAACGCTCGTCGTCGGAGCTTTCGTTGTCGACGAAATGTAAATCGCCGGTTCCCCGCCGTGTACGTGAACTCCGTCGAAATCGCGTGTGTCATTTCATTTGCAGAAGTGTGGCCGCGGAGTGTGTCACGGCATCGAAAGTTTCAGGTCGTTACGAGTCCGCTGCCACGAGTCAACCGACGCGGTGAGACAATAGGGTGCCCCTCCCGCGCCTCAATGGCGGCCATTACGCGATTACGTGTCTGGGATCGCCCCGTACATACACCCCGCTACCGAAGTTTAAGCGTTATTGACGAACGTCATTTCTGTAATGATAGCCCAACATGCGATTTTAGTATCTTGGAAGGAAGGGGGAGGGCTCGACAGGGGGACGAGCGAGGACGGTACGTTCCAAGACATTTAAACGCCGCTGACGTCTACGTCGTACACGTAAAATCGATAATAGTGCTGTCATTCAATATAATGCGGGAACGCTTAGGAAAATATCGTAATAATGATGAGATGACGCTGCAGTATCGTTACATCGGTTTAATTTCGTTATAGTTCTCTAACATAAGAAGTTAAAGAATACCATCTCGAGTTCATTGCGCGCCAGTCAGATATATTCACGTAGCAAAGAGATCAGTAACATTGATACTATCATTTGTATCGTTGCAAATCACGTAGCAAGGTTAAAAGACATCGACTGCGTGCAGAACTGCCTCGCTGCAACAAATCATATTCGATCGCCGTTATGTTTTGCATCAATCGAGCAGACGAATCTCTTCGCGGTCGGGCGGAGCTCTATCTTCCCGATATTCTCATTGCTTGGAAGCCACGGGTTTCGCGTCGCTACCATCACGTCGATCGTCGATGAAACTGCGACGACGGCCGGCGCAGCCCCGCTGCCACCGGCCATTACGCCATTACGGTTCATTTTCGTTTAACAGCCGACGATCGTACGACGGCGCAAGGTGTGGCCGTCACGATGAAAAGTCAAGCCGCAAGGCGCAGCGAGACTGTGGCTGCTAGACAATGACGACCGATGATACTCCACCTTCGAAGAAACGACGACCCAATCGGAAATTGCCGATGGATAGGGACGATAAATGAAAAGCCGCTCTATTAAAATGTCTAGTCATTTTTTTTAGATGCGACCCTCGCGCGTCGAACTCGTGATTCTCGGTCGATCGAAGATTGCCGCTGTATAAATAATTTTTTTCTCTCTCAATTTCCACGTCTCTCGAAAAGTTGATAAATGCCGGCTCGAGTCTAAGAGGGTTAAAGCAAGAAATTTCCAGCGTTCATTCGCAACGTTTCGTCGGAATCCCCCTGAGTGCGAATATACACACATGTATACAGATATGTATGTATGCGCGTATATCCGCACGGCAATCACCGTTTTATGGTTAAACCGGTGGATTAAGTCCTCCCGCTACCTCTTCCGCCACGATGGCTATACGGCTTGGCGTGCAGCGTATCCCAGCCCTCGGTTATTTTTCGCATTTGCCCGCGAGATGTAATAACGAGATTTAGAAAAACACTTCCCCGCGCCCGGCTTCGCCTACCTGTCCACGCGCGCAGCGATCAGAGGGGTAAACGAAAAAGGAAAAGAAACAGAAGGGAAAAAAGGAGACAAGCAATTTTCTACTCACTGATGAAAAGAACCCGGGTCACTCCCGCAGGTGTGGAACAGCCTGGCTTTGTGGCTTTTCTGCAATAATTTTCCGAAATAATTGAGACGTACGGGTGTTCCTTTTGGCTGAAATTTTCTGTCCTGTCATGTACCAACGAAGGATTGAGACATCTCTCTCTTCCAAGTAGTTATTAGTGTCAAATCAGCGTGGGTTTAAGTATTTATTAGTATAATAGACAAACTACATATCCCTCCATTTTACGAAGGATATTGTAATTTACAAAAGGGATAACCCGCATGATTTTCCAATTACAAGTGATTAATTAGTAATTGACTAATAGCAATTATTATTTAAGTGTATTATTTTATATAAGTTGTTATTATATATAAATTGTATCTATTACACGGAAAGAATAATTTTGTTGATGTATCTAAAAGTTTAGCTGGATACAGGTCTCAAAATAATTTTGTTGAATTAAAATAATTATGTAGGAAATATTCAAACATATTGGGCAATACTGTAAACAGTTTTGACATTCTAGGAACCAGTTTCAGTTTTCTAGGTAATTACTTTGATAATCCAACAAAATTATTTTCAAATCTGTATCTAGCTATATTTTTAGATATTTCACGGAAACCTTTTTTTCCGTATAGATATTAACGATGAGAACGTCGCTGTAATCGATCATTATATCGATAGACTTTAATAAATAATCGAAATCTTTGTACGAATTTGGGGAGTAGAAAATAATCGATATGTTGCACATTAGGGTGAAAAATCTTACGTATTATTATATATTCTATGTATCGTCGTCGCGTTTTACGCTACATGTATCAGGGCCGACAATCGGGGTGGCATTATTTCATCGGTCGGAAAAATAGTGGAGGGTGATCTTCCAGAGAGGCGGTCGGGTACAAAGTTAGCATAGCCCGTGACTTAGTGGTCCTGAGGGTGTCGTCCGTCAACCCTCGAGAAGGACCTTTCTTATTTCGCGATATTTTGTCGCCGGCACAATATTTATCGTTCACGCAGGACTGATGAGTGGCGTTGTAAGCTGTAGCGAGATATTACTAAGCGAATTTAAGAAAAATGTATATAATAAATAATCAGCACATTATAACAAATATATTTAAAAATCCTTTATAAATATCTTAAATATATCATATATGTTTAAATTATCTCGAATCAATTGATCGCATTATTCAATTATAAAGGTAATTATATAAATACTATTATATGTATAAGTATTTTTTTACGATTGTTTAGTATAATTGTTTCTCGTAAATTTTAACTACTAGAAGAGCAACGCATGTGCGTGCCAAAGTTTTGTATTCGCATAGATTCGATGACACATGCATATCTCTCTCTTTCTCTCCATGTCGTTCGCTTTCTCTCTTGTTGGCACTCGAATATTCGACCAGTTAATTCCGCTACATTTGAACGCGTCCCGGCGAAAACGGGCAGATATATCACGCAAATTGCCATTGTGGTCGCGACAATATGCTAAACGCGCGGTGCGTTAACGGTTGGCTGTTAGCATTTCGTTATTCCGCCGGCGTGTATGTATAATGCTTCAGAATGAAAGATGTGTGCTCGAAGCCGGACGAAAAATCGCCTCGCTGCGGCAATTCTTTCTTTCTTTTTATTATTGGACGAACGTCTTTCTAACTCGTGTACACGCGCTGTTTGCGTCGAATGACTGTAAGCCGTGATTCATTTTCTTTATTCTTCAACATTTAAATTCCATCTAAATCCACTGTCTATATTCTCATCATGCCTTCGAATTCAAAAGTTACTGTGGACGATAATGATAGCTATTTATTAATTGATATTTCAATTCGCGATGGGTGTTAATTGTAAACATATTAGAGAAGTGTATCGCACTACATTATTTTATACCAAACGGAAGAACAGTTTTACTGGAATATCTAAAAATTTAGTTAGATACCAATTTGAAAATAATTTTACTATTATTAGGTCATCAAAATAATTATGCAGAAAATTCAAGCATGATGAGCAATGCTACTAAAAGTTTTAAAATTCTAGCAACCAGCGAACTTGAGCGTTTTATATATTATAATTATTTTGATATCCAACAAAATTATTTTCAAATCTGTACCTAAAAATTTAGATATTTCAACAAAACTATTCTCTCCATATAGCAACATTCGAAGTCTGTTCTCTCGGACTTAGATGTATGTACATACATTTTTCAGTTTTTCGCCAAGCAAGAGCATGCAAAGTTCGCTCATATAGGATAATGCTCCTCCATGCACTCGTTACCCACGAAAGGGGGTGGAATATCCGATCAGCACAACGCACGGGAGAGCCTAAATCCTTGAACTCATTAATGAGCTCGCGCAGTCCACGGGCGACGCGCGCGCATATGCCAGGCTTTATACTTGAGGTTTAATTCGAGCCGGCCAAATTAATTTGCCACGATGAACGAGTCGGTGTGTGTATACGCTGTTAGCGTTGCGTTTCGAATCGGTCCAGATTAGCCCTGTTCATTAAACACGAGCGTGTGCGAAATCGACGGCCGGGCGCCGTCGGATTTGCGCGGTGCGCAACGGCTGTAGTATCAGATCAGCATCATCGGCATCATCGTCGCCGAGAGCTGTCGAGTTTTCGGCACTTTCGTGTTACGCCTGCGCTTCCTGTAATCGACAGGCGCATCGGCCGAAATTTGCGGTCGAGCAACAAGCACTGGTGTTATCCGCGTTAATCTTCCGCTCCATGCGGAAACGTTGATGAACTCGTCGTAATGAAATCTCGATTTATTTCGGGGTTACAAGGGTTTACGATCAATCTTAATTGCAACGAGAAATGTTGCATATGTGATGTTACGTAAAAAAAGGAAACTGTCATTTTAATTGTTTCTTTGAATTCTCTTGTTGAATATTTTTTTCAATTTAAATATGTTGAATATAAAATTATTCTTTTTATGAATTTATATTATAAATGAAATTTTGCGACAAATGGTAAAGTAGAAAATCGTCAATAAGGAAAATTAAGTAAAAATTACTAGTTGATTAAATAAGAGGATGTTTGACAGCGATATTCAGCGTCCCCTTTAAGTCTCGTCCATCATCTCTTTCTTTTGCTCACTTGACGCTTGATTATTACTCCGAATAATAACCATTATCATCCGCAAATGACGCACATCCGTACACTGTTTTCAAGTAATGATAATTAGTGGAATGTCAAGAGATCTGATTTGTTGTTAGGCGATATTAGTTTCTTGGAGACGACGCGCGCGGAACACAATGGCGCACTGTGAAATTGTGTCGTTGGCTCGGCGTTGATAATAATTACGACGATAGCGGACGTTATTGAATGGAAATTTTGCGTAACTCGTGTAATCCGTATCCGCGCAATTAATTATTGTACCGTGATAAGTCGCGATATTATTCCGTTCGTCCCTTGAGCATATGCGGGCGGTCGGATTGATTGCGCGCTAGCGTCATGTCATATATTATGCACGCATCATTGTGTTGCCTACACGCGCTTTCCAGTTGATTTCGGCGTATTTCCTCAATCGCTTAATGTACGCCCAGTGTGATTATCATTATAACGACAACTCGATGACCACGTAATGATGTTGATCTCTTTCCACATCATCTCTCAAAATTATATAGAGACAAGAAAAATCGTTTAAAATCGATTATTATAAAATGATTTATGCGACATTTTCCGTCGCAGCTTTTTTATCGCGACATTTACATACATTTTAATATTTTATCGAACACTACTTGTCCTTTTAGAAGAATAGTAATTAATGAGAAGAGATTATGAATGATGAATATTTTTTATAATTTTATGCATCTGTTGATTAAACTGTCATGAACTAGTCTCATTGTAATTACAAAAGAAAGTCTGAACAAGTAATGCAATAACTATATAGTAGTGAACAGGGCCAGCAAGTTGTGTGTGGATTTGTGGAGCACCACAGCCTCAAAATTTAGCTCGGTGTAGGAATTCACACAAGAAATTCAAGAATTGAATTTAAAATCAACTGTCAATTTTTTAAAATTCATGGGGAAAGTGTTATGCGTGGCTGCGCAATTTTAAATGTTAAAATGTAATTGTCGCCACAAATATAAAAAAGTATGATGGACCTTATTCCTGAGTCTACGAAATTAATTTAGCTAATACGGACGGTCCTGTCCCCTCGTCATGTACAGCGGAGCGTTTCTTCTCTTCGCTGAAAAGATTAAAAACGGGCATGCATGATGCAAATGCGACTGAACAACTTGGCTGTATTGCATATCCATGCGAATTTAGCGAAAGGCATCAATGGGCGATAATCTGGGCAAATTGATGAACGAATTTATAAACAGGAATTAATGAAGAGTCTCAACGTTTGCAGTTGTTAAGGTTACAGGTGATTAAACTAGTAAAAAAAATTTCATACTTTATATAATTTCACTGGTTATTCTTCTCCCCCCGTTCAGCAAACATTTTCACATCCACGGGTGAGACAAGTCATAAACTTATAATTTTTCTAAAATTATGCGATGTTTTCTATCGTGACTTTTTATCATTACTTTTATATATTTTATTAAATGTCTTTATCCTTTCAGGGAAATTATAATCAATGAAAAGAGATTATATTCATTGAGGGATAAATGTATGTATTATAGCAACACAATAGGAAGCAGAGAAAGTCGAAAAACATCTGTATACATGGAAATAATGAACTGTACTCATCATCATTGCGTCTGTTTATTATAGCGCATCGGTTAAAACTCTATTGCGTTCTTTCGCGAAATTCCGGAACTGGCGTTCTGGAAACCTTGACCGACCGAGAATTTTTGGCCGCAGGGATGCGATCGATCACGATCCGTATGACAGGCTCGATCGATTGATCGTTCGGTGGACGGCTCTCGGGCGCAGTTAAGCTACTCCGTCTCTCTTACTCTCTTGATCGACAAAAACGCCAGCTGCCGTGAACGCTAATTTCGGCACGCGCGCCGCGAGGCTTTTTAAGCGCCGTAATACAACGGAAAGCGCAATGCAACGTAACGCCACGCGCACATCTAAAGGATGGAGCGCGTCCTGAATACCGCGCACCTTGCGCCCCGTTAATTACGATCTGGCATGGTACGTGCGCGTTCCGCAATCGCTTTTTGCGCGCAACTTTTGTTGTGCGAGGGCACATAGCACGGATCTCAAAAGCACGTACACACAAATCCTCTGACATGTGATAAATACTCATTGAATGTCGATATTCAACATTTTTAGAAGAAAAAATATTCGTGCGAAAGTTATTATAATATATTGTAATAATCTTTATTTTGTTCATATATATTCTGCAGAAAGTTTTTGCTGGTATTATACGTATTTTTTAATATTGCATTTGAAAGTAATAAAAGTTTGGCGACAATTTAGAACCTGGATCAAAAATCGTTTCAATAAGAAGTAGATGTTTTTAAAAAAATAAATTAAATGATAACATAAAATAAAATGATAACATTTTTATCTTAACTGTAAGATTGTATTATTAAATATAAATTTTGATTTTGTTAAACTGTTTCATATGTATATGTAACATTAAGTTTCATACAAAAAGTATAAATTTTTAATCTCTTTTTGCAGAGGTTATACATTATCTGATACGATCTTAACATATTTCCAATATTATTATATATTATTATCATACTTTTTATTCTTCGGATATATAATCATCCATATATTTTCTCTTGATTTTCTACAAATATAAGTTTAATTTGAAAAAAAATATTTCGAATAATCAATACATACACGAAAAGAATGGTTTTGCTGAAGTATTTAAAAATTTACCTAGATGCAGATTTAAAAATAATTTTGTTGGGTTATCAAAATAATTACATAGGAATTACAAGCATAATAAGCAATGCTGCAAAAAGCTTTGACATTCTAGCAATTAGTTTAAACGTCTTACATAATTATTTTGACAGTCCAATAACAAAGTTATTTTCAACTCTGTATCTAGCTAAATTTTTTGATATTTCAATAAAAAAATTTATCTTTCCATGTATTTCCAATCTCTTTTCTTAAACTAGGATGTTAGAAGTGTGAATGAGCGGGGTGTATTGTCCGCTTATAACTCCAGACAAAAGAACGTCGATAAAAATTGCAACAACAAATGCTAACGACGGAACAAAGTTGTCGTTGGAACCGCTTCCGGGATATTAATCACATCGGGGAGTGGAAGACGCCTTTAAGTAAACGTTCCCAGAACTGTTATCGCGCTCTAATCGAAAGACGTTATCCACGAAGAAGTACGTATATGTGATACTTATACATATACATACCATGTTCACGAGCACTGGTGCTTAAGTGAAAGAGTAAGATGAAAAACCGCGTGGTGGCTTACAGGCGATAATAAATGTTTCGAGGCTCGTAAAAATGTTATTGCCTTCTATACGGCGCGATACCAGAAGACAGTACGCGAAAGTAAAAAGGGAACGACTGAGGTGATAGAGATATTTGATCCAGAACCTGACGAATCCAGTTGTGCACCGGCAGATCCGCGTTATATCAGCGAATAAGGAATAGTAATGAGTTATGAAAAGTAACTTGAAAAAAAGCTATTTTACATTAGTTATATAGGGTCGCAGAATCTTTATATATAATTATACTGTCGGCACAGTTTTACATTTTTCTTCTTTAATATTAAACGACTCCTTTTTTATAAACATGATATTATTTTATAAATTATTTACGGTACAAGTTTTACGGGATTGTGATTTATTAAAGTTGTACATGTTTTCAGATGTATCAGCAGATAGGCACTCTTTTACTCATTTAACTTTGTATCAGTTGAAGTGTACTGAAAAAAAACCTGAGACTATAGCTGCGTGTGTACAACGAACTTGAACGGTGAATAATTTAAAATAGAGTTGGAGTGCAAAAATTGATTATTATTCTATGACTGCATGGAAAGAACGATTTTGCTAGAATATCTAAAAATTTATATAAATGCAGATTTAAAAATATTTTTATTGGATCCCATTAAAATAATTACATAAAAAACATGAGAATGATGATCAATGCTGTAAAAAATTTTGATACTCTAGCAACCAATTTGAGCCAATTTGATCATAATTATTTTGTCCAACAAAATTATTTTATTTGTGTATCTAGCTAAATTTTTTAAACATTTCAGCAAAATCGTTCTTTCTGTGTAGGAATCATTTCTTTTCCAGTTATTCAGCTCATTACTTTGAACTCGGTATGCATACGAGCACATTGATCGGATTTGACGATACGTGAACTAGACTTTGATTCAAACGTATGTTAGAGAAGTCGACTTGGAATATCATGAAAAAGAACTGGAACGAATAAACGACACACCTTCTGTGCATGTAACTCGAGAAATGGCATTCGTCATCGCGAGGCTAGTCTATTATCACGTTCTCAAGACAAATAGAATAACACTGCTAGACGGAAGTGAAAGATTCAGGAAGTGTTACGCGTATAGTATTACGGTAACGTAATATATAAACACTGTATAGATCGTGTGCAAATATATTTTTGTTTTAAATTTTATCTTTAAATATATTAGTGAATTATCAAATTCCTTATCAAATTAATATTTACAAAGCTTTAATCACATATTTTTCCGAAATTACTTGCAAAAAATATATTTAGAAATAAATTAAGAAAAATCACGTGTACATAAAAAATAAGGACATATAAATAAAATAAACAATAAAAGAGATATGTTTTATTTTAGTTGATTATTACACACAAATTTGTTTTATAAAATAGAAAGGAAAAATTAAAAGAGCCATAAAAATTAAAAAAAAAATTGAAAATTACATTAATAAATTGGATAAAAATATCATAATGTAGGACTATTAACGAAATCCACCTTGAAAGAAGAAAGTTGCTTGCGAAGAGCAAGACGTTATACCGCGCACGTTTTTTTATTCTGATATAATGCTCCCTCTTACGCGGAGCAACTCCGCTAATATCGCCGTATAATCTGTCGCCGTTCCGAATAAATAACCCGCGGTGTGGCTAATAAAATTTTACCGCTTGCGAAATTTTGTCGAACACGTCGTCTTCGCGCATCGCTTCTTCGCGCGACAGAAGATTCCCGGCGAATGCGTTTTTCACGGTGGCACGGGATACTGTCTATATAAAGACACATAGCCGAGCAGAGCAGGAGGCGGCACAGCGTGCACCGTGGCATCGCTTCATTTGTCTTTATATTAACGCCACTGTGTAACGCCGTAACGGCGTTATGACGACAACACAACGGGTAGCGTCGGCGTCTAACACCGCCGTGAAACAACTTTTTACCCCTCCCAGCGTTCTCTCGCGGCCCTTTTTTCGCCTCTTTATATAAACGCGCTGCCGTTTTACGAGGGACGAAAGCAGCGAGAACTGCCCCTGATTCCAAATTATTACTCGTGCGAACGTCGCCGGGGATTGCGTCTCTCGGCAAATTGCGTTTTCGCTGATATGGAAGATGCGTGATGATCGTGATCGAAGATAAAGTTAGGAAAGTGTATATTTATATTTGTGTTTATTAAGAAAAAGGAGTTAAACTTTCTCTTAAGTTGAATTCATCTTAGCGAAAAGAGAGTAACAAGAAAATAATTCGAGAGAGAAACAAGAAAATGATTATAAATTCTTCCGTCATTTTTTTTAAATAAAAGAGCCGTATACAGAGAATGGTTTTGCTGAAGTATCTAAAAAATTAGTTACTTAGCTAAATACAGAAAATAATTTTATTGGATCATTGAAATAATTATGTAGAACATTTAAGTATTGATGACAATGCTGCAAATTTTTAATATTCTAGCAACCAGTTTGAGCGTCTCGCATAATTATTTTAATAGTCCAAATAAAATTATTTTCAGATCTAAGTTATCTACACTGAGGAAACATGTATTAATAAGCTTTAATAAATATTTATTTAAATAGTACGAATTTAATTTATTTATTATTAATTACGGTAAATAAATATTTGAACAAATATTTATTAAAATTTAATATATTTTGTCTTATGTTAGTGTAGCTAAATTTTTAGATATTTCAGCAAAACCGTTCTTTTCGGTGAAGTAAAATTAAATTCGTTGCTAATGTATTATTAAACGATTAAATGAAATTAAGTCGTAGTATCTAAGAGCGATACGACGTGATGTTACGTAAAATCTCGGACGGTCCCCCAAGTGCATTAGCGCGATAATTGCGAATCGAACTTCCTAGTGCATATTCGTGTTGTTCGTGGGCGAACTTTCAGATCTATAATAGACATGGATGTTGAAAGGGAAGGGATGCCGCCTTTTCGTCTCGATGCAGCACGGCGGTGACGAGATACGTCGATATCTCGATGTAGGTACATACCTGCAGGTAACTTGCAACAGCGCGGCGAATAAAGTTTTCTACCGCGTTCTCATATATATAAAGTAATACCGATACGCGAAGTGAGTTCTCCTCCTCTTCGAGGAAGGAGGAGGCGATATTGGACGGTCGATCCCAAGGGGTTAATTCTGAGCCAAAGGGCGGAAAATATTCACGGTTCCTTAAAATCCGATGAGCCTGTCTCTTACGAGCTTTCTCTGGGGTGGCGTTACGCCAAACGGTCACTCAAAATACCAAGAACCCCTGTCGTCCATTTTCCACTTGCCTACGGCAATCGTCCCTTAATCCGTACTGAACTGAGGTACGTGGGATATAGACGAAAGTTTCCTGCCGAATAGGCACCGCTGATGACTCTTTCTAAACGTTATACGATACTTTCTCTGTAACTTAATAGTCTCTCTACAGTGACGCACTTGTTTCTGATTGCAGTCTATCCGCTGCACGGTGAACGGCTGCTGTTGCGAATCTTTCACACCCGGGAAACGTCATCTGCGCTACTGCGAGAACTGTCATCATGGATGGGTGCCTCACGGTAAGTCCAAGCGTATTTTAAAACAATCGTCGAGCGTTTCGCGATATCGATACTCGCACGTTTCATGCGCACTATGAAAAAAAATAAAGAGGGAATAAGGTGAAAAAAAAAGAGAGAACGATGGCGGGAAGATTTTCTCGGGGATATATTCCGGCGCCTGGTGTCGCATGCGCGCGGTTAAACGCAAATTTTCCAACTGTCAGCATACTTCATCCGACTGGCCCTCAGGGACGAAATTCAATTTTCCAACGATGACCGCCGCCCAACCCTCATTGGGCACCGCGGCCGCGCGCCACCCTTTTACACAATAGAAAGAAGCGCGCGCGCGCACGCACCCTTCGACCACGCGTGTATTCGACGATATAAGACATCGGGATACTTTATGCCCTCGTAAGTTTCTGAATGCGAGGAGGTGATCTGAGGGCCGCCGGTCGGCCACTGTGTTTCGCACAGTTTCATCGTCTGGGGCTATTTCGACACTCGGTGGCCGAGCACCCGATACGCACGTACGTACACGCGCATACGTCAAACCGCGCTTAAAATTCCGCCTGCTTGACCCACGATAGATTGGACGCGGCGCGGCATGGAATACATATCAATTTCGGGCTTCTCTTTCTCCGCCCGATCCCGCGGGAACGCAGTTGCACACACGCTCTCTTTTTGTCTTTTTTTTTTACCACCCGGTTCCGTCCGGTTTCGACTCTCCGTGTTACGTCGAGACAAAAGGTGTCGCAATCTCGCGCGCATTTCGTTGCGCAAAAAGGCGCACACGTTACGAGCGGCGTACATAGTAATTATTCTTGCGGATTGCTGGATTCGCGAATGCTCGTCGAAGGCGGATTAGAGTGATTAACAAACGTGTTAAAGTATAAAACGCTGACGAGGTGCGTAATCAACGAGATAATCGGGCACTCAAACACTTGTCGGCCGCTCACTGATTAACGGAGTTCTGTATAAATTTTTGTAGCGCGCGCTTTTTAGTTTGCGCGTAACCAATTAGCCATTAAAGACTAGAAATCTGTTATTTTTACGTGGCATAGGAGAGATAGGAATATTGAGAAAAGAGTAACGGATTTGTTACTATTGTTGTTTCATATATACTCGTTTGAAAATATCATATATCAATATAGAACTGTTGGCATTTTAAAACAGAAATTTTCATAAACTTACTTCAATATTAAATATCATAACAAATATCGAAAACAAATTCATTGTTCACATAATTATTATCCATACATTTACATTTTTACTGTATCATTAGGAAAAAATATCAGTTTCTCGGTATACCAATAATCCTATATGTTCTTGCATTATAAATCAGTATACATCCTTGTATGTCAATTCAAAATTATCGATGTACGAAGATAACTTTAACGGGCGGAATCAGTTTCGAAAACGCGTACGTACACTGAAAGAAAAGATTGGCTGCTGCAGTAAATTAGATGGCAAAATATGGCATAGCATTTTTAATTGGCTGCAGCAGCCAATTTTTGAATTTTTGCGTTAGCTAATCGAAATCCTATACTGACATTGCGGATAGGCTAACGCAACCAAAAATTTGCTGCAACAACCAAAAATTGGCTGTTTTAGCCAATTAAAAATGCTATGCCATATTTTGCCATCTAATTTGCTGCAACAGCTAATCTTTTTTTTCAGTGTAGTTATTTCTCTTTCGATGTAGCCGTTTTGAACGACTGAAATTAGAAATCTCCTGGCCTATCGTCATTCTTTGTTTCAAACCGGTTTCGCGGACGAGAGAAAACGAACTCGTCATTATTGATCCGTCAGTGATTAGGATAATAATCTGTGATATAGGTACGTTCCTGGCGGTAAAAGTCGATCGTGCATAACGGCAAAATTATTGTGTCGAGATAATGAATATAATTAATTAGATTACGTTTTGGATGCGACTTGTACAGAAAGATATCCTATCACAACAGCATGGTTACTTTTTTTCTAATAGAAAATTGTTAACAAATTTTCAAACGTAAGCGTAGAAATTATAAATACTTATCTTACGAAGTGTATATATAAAAATAACAAATGTTTTATATTTTAAATATTTAACAAGATTATTTAGTTTAATTCAAATATTTAACAAAATATCTAACTTGATTTTTTTTTTTATTTAATTTGGCTCAGGTTCTTAACATCGCGTAACCGGATTTAATTTACGTTTCTAATTTCATATTGAAGACTTAACACATGACGAAGAAACTAAGTAGAGCATCGTTAGCTGCCACCGAAGGTGCGGCGATGCGCGAGCGCCACGAGACCGTGAACGAAATCACGAGTAGTGCACTGACAAAGGCCTTTTTAAATTGTAATGAGCTGCCAAAGAGTGAATTATGTGCCGTCCAAGTGCCATCGAGTCCTCGGCGAACCCCATCCTATAAAACCCCGCCGTACACGCGTATGTGTATATCCTGGCATCCCTGTGGCCGCTCGGCCACCCCACGTCATGAATATATTTACATTGATCGGCCGTCTCGGCATTTTTCATTTCGTTCGTCGTTGTGTTCGGACGAGCCGAAGTGTGTCCATCCCTTCGATACTTTATTTATATCGATGGGACGGGACGTGTCTGTCTTTTCTTCATGCAGTTTTCATCGCACGGGAACTCGCGTATGAGCGATGAATCCGGTTCGACGCTAATGATCCTTTCGTCCTTGCCCGGAAATCCCTGGAGTTTAACAAGATGGCTTCCTGGGCCGCTCGTGCTCGCGAGATGCGTATCGCATACATGAGCCGTCCGGAATCGGAGTCCATTGGTTTCAAGAGAGAGAAAGAGGAAGAGAGTTTGCTTTAAATGTGAAATCATATTTATAATGCGTATCCTTTTGAATCTACACGGAAAGATCAGTTTTACTAATATATCTAAAAATTTAGTACAGATCTGAAAATAATTTTGGATCATCAAAATAATTATGTAATATTCTGAAATTGGTTGTTATAAAATGCTGCAAAACTTTTCGCAGCATTTAACATGTTTGAGATTCTTATGTATTATTTTGGAATTTCAACAAATTTATTTTCAAATCAACATCTAGCTAAATTTTTACATATTTTAGCAAAACCTTTCCGTGATATATTTCAATTTCGATCGCTTCATATCTCAAATAAAGGAATGATATCGTTTGATGTTAAAAAAATAATTTTTCTCGTTAAAAAATTTATCAGATTATTTTAAGCGTTCATTTGTACAATTGCAAAATATTAATATTCTTCCCATCTCTCGCTTCATACATCAGGAATCATCGTATCCATCTCATGTACTACCCTAGTACGATGAAGCGCACGCGCCATCAGCATCGGGAACGATCGAGGAGTAACCTTGTGAGACCATTACATGCGGATTAATTTAAGCCGCATTTACGTACGTACGATATTCGCGCCGGTGCGGGAGAGCGGTACGGACAGCCGGTCGCTAAAATAAAAATCACGGAAAGTAGATGCGCGCCTAATGAAGGGTTAGAACGGGGTACAGTTACGCGATTAAAGCCTCGATGTCGAGTATATAGCGACCTTCTTTCCGCCGCGGCGTAACCTCGACGATAAGAGGATACGCGTACTCTAAATTCCGTACGCCCTTCCTGGTAATACATCGGGGGAGCAATTTAGCGTAGGTACGGCTTGGCGCTCTCAACGCGAGGCAGAATTTTCCGAAGTTCATCGTCAATACTTTACGTGCCTGCGCGAACCGGTCATCTACGCTCCAACCACCTCGGCCGTCCACAATCTAGTCCAATTAAACGTTTTTCACCGCGCTTCATCGTCTGTCCAGTATTCGGTTTATCCGGCGTCTTTTTATCGTGCCAGGCGTACACATCGTGGCAGAACCTGAGTCATAAAACCATCGATTACACTCCGTCGATAATGAGTGGTATCCTTTATTACTCGACTCGATATCCACGCAAGGCTCATTTCAATCTCGCTAAAAATTGCCGCGATCAGTCTGCCGAGCGCATTGACAGAAGCGATTAGTATCGCGCATCACGATAAAGTCATGTCAAAAGAAAACAACACTTGCTTGTCTCCGTTAATTAATCCTCGATTACTCAATCTTAGATTGATATTTTCTTATATAACAGTCGATCATTCAGACACGATTGTGTGTAACATTATTATTATAATTATTTGCTATTTATCCGTTTTAGCTTACACATGGAAAGAACGATCGATCTTTCAAAATCGATTTTACTGAAGTATCTAAAAATTTAGCTAGAGATCTGTGAAAATAATTTTGTAAGAATTTCAAGCACGATGAACAATGTTGCAAAATCTTTTGACATCTTAGCAACCAATTTGACTATTTTATATAATTATTTTGATGGTCCAACAAAATTATTTTCAGATTTGTATTTAGCTAAAATGTTAGATACTTTAGCAAAACTATTCTTTCTGTATTTCTCTCGTTTTCCATTGTCGTTTTCGCATTTTAGGCGTCGTGCAAATAATTTTAATGTCTATCCTAAAACCGAACGGAAAAACTGTCGGTCATATCCGATTTTATGATTCGTCTAACGTGAAGAGAAGGAAGACGTTTCTCGACAACAAGAAGAGGAACTATGCAGTTACGAACGGTGACAGGGTTGAAACGCAACATCTGCGCCTCCATCTGCACTTCTCACCGATCGGCAGCTGGCGGAAGGTGAAGGAGGGAAAGGGCCCCGCGGGGCTCCGAGGAAGACGTCGAACTTTGGCCCGCAAAAGGGCTACGCATGTCTCGGCGCGTGCACGATAAATCATTAAAAAGGCGTAGCCCGGAGTGACGCCGCGCCGCCGTTAATAAACGCGCCACCAAACTGTGAATTACGGCGGCCGTGAACAAGCGGGGGTTGTACTCGCCCCCCTGTCGCGGTCTTTGTTTCGCATCAGCCTGTGACCGAGCTCCGTCAAGCGACGGGGGATGATTTACCTTCCATTCCGTGAAACACGCACTCGCAGTTATTTATCCGCACGTTCATTACAGGCCTCGATTATGATGTTTAACAAGACTGCATTATGCTTTTAAGATCTGTATCTTCACTTTTATCACGAGAACATCTAAAGATAAGAGTATCTAGAAGTCTTCTGATGATTATAACCTGACTTCAAATTTAGAATAGAATATTATGAATAGCCATAAAATAACCAAAAATAATGATTTTTATCTTTAGGATTTTTTATGTTTTACATTCCTTAATACATATTTTATAAATTTCGCAGTTGATTTTTTGCGAAAATTTAATTTTAGTTATGCAAATGTCAGTATCTACTTGGAACAAGAATAATTATTCAAATGTTAAATCAATATTCTACATTTGTATATACAAATTTGTATATACAACATTTTCATTTTTTAATAGGATATTTCTCTCAATCTCTCTTATACAACATGTCGAGAATTTATATCTATCGCATCATAAAATTTTTTAACTAAAAAAGTCACTAATCTGATTAAAATAAGTGCACGTTTTACAGAGCTCTCCGCATAATTTTGATAAATACATTATTTAAGAAAAACTAAATTTAGAAGATTTCTTTTTCGTTAGAAAACAAAAGAATTTCTGAAAACAGACTTTCTTTTCTGTTTTCTAACAGAATAAAATTTCTTTCATAAAGCATGTACATCATTTAATATGAATCAGGTTTCTATCATTTTAAACATTCGTAGTGCGTGAATATATTTCATTAATGGTTATATCATTTGATCGCGCGTGCGAACGGGAACAAAGTTTAAAAGATTTTATCATGGGGTGCATTACGTCCTATTACACCGAGACGCGTCGCGCCTTTTAGAGCTTAAAAATACAGACGTATTTGTTCTAATACGAAACCGATGTTAATGACGATGCATCATAGCCCGGTCTCCGGCCACCCTATTCCATCCTCTCTGCCCTGCCTAGAAAACGTCACTATGAATCACAGCTGAGATGCTAATGTACCAATTTATCTCGTCCCAACTTTATTAAGACTTACTTTTTCTCGGCGCGAAGGGAACGAAAGACCACGGCTATCCACGCTGCTCTTGCTCATCTCGCCAGGACTTCAATTTACACATCTATGTGCATACAAACGTAGTACATATGTATATGTATGTAAAAAGAAGATCGATATCGGGTGGGCGAGAGAACACCTATAGACAGCGTCGAGAAACGGACTGACAAATTCCCGCGACGGAATATACGCTCGTAAATCATCGTCCGGTTTAGCGGCCGAAAGAAAGATGACGAGGTCGTCCTGGTGGTGCTCCTCGAAATTCTTTCGGGTGTGACGCGTCGGCCCCGCTGTGCCGCATCATTGTCTCATCGTCATCGTGTTCTACACGCGAAAATCGCTACGCAGATCCATTAACGCGCCGAACGCCGGAGATAGCCTGCTTGTTATCTTGCACGTGGAGACTTTGCCAGTGCTGTATGTTACACTTAAGACAACGAGAAAATAATGCACTTACTTTCGAAAAATATTTGATTGTCAAAGAAACGCTGTATGTTTCTAATATTAGCAATCATTCATATCTGCAGTAATATTTAATATGATATCTTGTATGAATTGTAACAGACACTAGTGTCTTGTACAGACAGTAGTGTCTTTAATTGAGAAAATAAATATAGAAGAAATAATTTGCTAAAAGTATTTAAAAAATTTTTGGCTGGATACAAATCTGAAAATAATTTTGTCAAGATCATCAAAATAATTATGTAGGGCATTTAAATTAATTGCTGGAATGTTAAAACTTTTTATAGCATTGTCATCACTGTTTAAGCGTTTTAAATAATTATTTTGATGGTTCAAACAAAATTATTTTCAGATCTGTATCTAGTTCATTCTTCGATGCTTCAGTAAAATATCATTTTCATTGTGTATTTATAGACAAAATCTTTGAAATTATAGAAAATTACAGTTAGCTGCATCCGAAGACATTGATCAATGAGCATCTAGATATCAATACATGATGGATATCGAAAATCCATTAAAAATCTTTATAGACTTTATTAAACTACAATTAAGAAATATTTTAACAATATCACAAATTTCTTACACATCGTTCGTAAATTATCTGAAACGTTAGTGGTTAATTCAGACTGCCGATTATCCCGTCGATAGACGATAGGTAGGAACACTTGTCGAAGGAGTGAGCAAAGTGCATCGGACGACGGAAATAGCAGCCGGGGTCTGCCATATGGGCACGACGGGCGTACGACGGCCAGAATGTCGCTCGATAAATCCGGCGGGCGTACAGATTTGTCACGCGCGCGAAAATAGACGTGGAATAAGCGAGGGAACCTGGACCGAGGATCGCGATGTCGATGGCAAGGAAGGCGGGGTGTGAGCGAGACGAGCCGATGCACATCATGAGAGACGTTGGGCGCGAGAGGGTTGAGGGACGGGGATCATACGCGGTTGGTGGGCTTCGACATCGCCGCGTAAACACGAAGGCGCCGCGGCGCTTTACGACGCCTCGGTACCACGGCCGCTGTTTAACTTATCCGAAACTTTCTGGCACACAGGCCATTTTCACTGCCGTCCGCGTAACGACGACACACGCTACGTCGACCCGAGGCGCCTGTCGCGACGTCTTGCGAGGAGGCATCGTTGGCAGAAACGTCGTTCAAAATTGCAAACACATTTTCGAATGTCGGACGATGTAATCCCGTCAGCTTCTGGCTTGTAGGAAATATTTTCCCCTGTATAGAGACGTAAACACATACAACGTGACATTTGTAAGCGTAGCAAGTCAATCACGAAAATTTAGGGTCTGCTAAATTTAATACAAGTAAAATGCCTATCTAAACCTTCGTGGATGTAGATTGGTGCATAAATCATCTAGGTATATTCATAACACAATAGATATAATTCGCAACCAATTGAGATGTATTTACTAAAGCTAAAGTAAACACAAACGTCTCTATTCGAGAATTTAAGTCTTCTTTAAGGTAGAAATCAAGTATAAACTACGATAAAAGTGCAAGAGAGAATCGGATATAAATATTCTCCCTCCTTCTTCTAAATTTAATTTTTCCTAAGTAACGTATTTATCTCAAAGTCGTACACTGAGAAAAAAAATTACTAAATCTTAATACGTATTTTTTTCAATACCTAGTACTAACAATAAGTAAACATTTACTTACAGTAAATAAATATTTACTCAATAAAAAAATAGTAGTTAAATCAAATTAATGATTCTTGTATAAAATATATATATTTACATATAAATACACGGAAAAAAAAGATTAGCTGGCACAGCTAAAAATTAGGTATAGCAGCTAAATTCAATAGCATTATATGGACATCTAACGTCGTATCTGCGACGAAGTCTAATTTCCATTAGCTGTGAGGCCTAAATATTATCATTGTAACAGACAAGCATTTTGCTATTATGTCGACGTATTGATCATTGTAGCAAACGTTTCCTGTGTAACAGACAATTTGGTAACAAGTACAATTTCAACAAATATTTAACTGTGGTAGAGACAATTTTTTTTTACACGGACATATCCGATAACTGTGACAACTAACTTTATATTGCTAAATAAATCGATCTGTAACAGACATGCATATTTTGCTATCACGTCCTTATATTAGCTACAGCAACAAATCCTTTGTATGTATTAACAAATTCATAGCTATAGTAGCTATGCAATTTCAGCTAATCAGAATTAGCTGTAAACCAGAAACATTTTTTTCCGTGTACATATATATATATATATGTAAATACATATAGTATTTATGTCTAGCAAATATTTATTAAAATTTAGTACATTTTTTTAGTGTACAGAAAAAGCTTTGTAAAATGTGTATTTATTAATTGTTATATTTGTAACTTTTTAAAACGTTGATAATACGATAAGTGTATTAACTCTCGACATGTTATACAAAGATTGAAGAAAATTCGAAGGGACAGTGTCCGAGTATAACATCGATGGAACGACATTGCGTCCCATCAATGCATCATAGATCTCGATCTTACTCTCGCGCGGCAATTCTCGGGATTAGGATTAAATATTGATGGCGTTGGCTGATACAGATTAATGTACATTCACTGGCACCTCGATCTCTTCAATCTAGCTGAGCGTTATTTGTCTCTCGTCCTCCGTCAGGAGAAACATAGGGTCCCCTCTTTCCTTTCCTCGGTCGATTCCAGCTTTGCTCCTTCCACGATGAAGGACGAAGAGGGATCTCTGATTACCACCTCGGACGCGGCACGGATTGTCGAGTTCTCTTATCTGCTCCGTTTCTCTCTATATCGTGCCAAGTTCCCGTTCTTGCTGCGTCCCCTTAACCCCCTTGCTCTTCCAGCCCCGCTAGCCCGTCCTACTTCGGTTATGATGAACGGTGTCGCTGGGGGAGGCATTTATCCCGAGATACAGCATCCTGGGGGAATCTATTAGCGTAGCCCTGGATAGATGTGAGCTTATTTACCCTCGCGATAACGTCGAATTATCTCAAGAAGCCGCACGGCCCAAGATGCCTCTCGATGAGATTTAAGATGAAAAATACACGTCGACGAAGAAACCAGATAGAAATAAAAAAACATGTTATAACATGAGAGGTATAGTGGTAATTCTTATGATTATTTTAAATTTATTTTTCGTATTGTAACACTTAAATGTATATTATATCAGACGATTATTGTTATTGACTGAGATAGTTTTTTATATTTTTATTTTTATGACGTTCAGTAATAAAATTTAACTTCCGTTCAAGTAATAGGCAAGCACGAAGTAATTCTAACAACTTTTAAACTGATATCGAAAAATCTACTAACTGCCCGCGAAAACTTGCATTTTCCCTCTATTAACGAGTACAATATGATCATGATTTAATACTGCGTACGGTTTCACTAAAAATAATCGATCGTAATCGACAGACGAAAGGCAGGATCGAGAACGCGGTCTCATTGCGGAAGTACTGTGACGAGAGAAGAGAGCCAAGCCGATTAAAAGAGTTGCTGCGTAACGAGCGTTTCGGCCGTGATCGTTCG
>NW_017257841.1:1039142-1043032 GCF_001594055.1 Mycetomoellerius zeteki | reverse complement strand
ATTGGTAATTACTCGCGGTAATTAAATAATGCGTTTATCGCTATGTGCGATCGATCAGCTGGGTGGCCCCGAATCGGCAGACGAGTTGCGCTGCGCCATTCGCGAGAACGACGCATCGTCCTCAACGAGACCGGGACGATAAATCTCTTCGAGTTTACTCCCGCCTTGGCGGTTTGCCCTGAAATTCGAGCGCCGCGAGATAATGTGCCGTTGAACGAAGCCGAGCATCGAGAGTGGTTTCCGTCTTCCCGTCGCTCGCGCTCGAGTACTCGGCCCTTATTTTCTCACTTAGACACCATTCGACGCCGTGTCTAAACGCCAAGTGTGACTTTGAATTCCATTTGCCTAATGACCGGTTTCGCCGACGTCTGTTAACTTTATCCTCGGCTTAAATCGATTAATTCTCTTTTTCCTACGATTAAAATAGGAAAGCTACAAGAGAGCAAGAACAGATTGAGCTACCTTGATAAAGCTAAATGTGAAATTTAGAACTTTTATCATTCTCTTATCATACCGATAATATATAGCTTGAGATACATTAAGGAATCTCGAGAAAGTTTTATTTTTCATTATATATGTATTCATATGTATATATCAGGTATTATTATAAAACCTATTTCTTTGTCTTCGTAAAGGAGGCGAATTGGTTCTCTTTTAAAATTAGAAATTTATTAATGACTTGTAATACATTATCAAACATCAAACGTGTGAATCGCATACTTAGAGATGCATTCGTCATATAATTTGAAAAATGGACGGCCAACACCTTTCTCTCGTCTGGCGTAGCTAGGAGAAACGCGGATTAGTCTACGCGATATCGGGGCAAACAAATGGCGCCATTCTTCCGAGAAACGTTCCACTTAATAATACGGATAACCCCGACGTCCGTTTTTCATCTGTAAAGACGTCCAGTTGCTCCTTCTTACGCATTTGTCAGTCGCGGTCAGTTTTTGCAAGCGTCGCTGTTCGTGATCGGCCTGTCGAGTCGAAAACTTCCCACTTCTTTCCTTTTCGGAAAATAGTCAAAAGGGCACTTTGAATGATAAAGCTAACTCATAAGTATTCAAAACTGTGAATTATTTACGCACGTAGGAATCTTATGATGTATTTTCTTCGGTTAGCTTTATTCATTTCCTTTTGTGATCGGTACATTTAAACACTTATGAAAAAGGCGTTTTAACATATTTCGTTTTAATTTATTATAAAGAAAATTAATTCAAGATTCGTCAAGAGAAAAATTTTTTAATCAAAGAAAAAATAATTAGTCGCGCGGAGATACTAATAATCCTTTGATTATGATGACAAAGAAAGACTTCTTTTAAGGATTTGTGGGATCGCTAAACTTTATTCTGACCTTAGAATTAAAATATAAAAAGAACTCTAATTATTGTGAAACTTGGTTTTAGAAGGTTTTTGATATCGCTAAGTTTGAATGTAGTCTGAAAGTGTCGAATTTCAAACGGATAATCTCCAATGAAGGAGAATCTAATGTCATAATCACATTGTAGTTTGGAAATCAGTACTAACTGTTTACGCAGCATAGATGAACTTCAAACGAAACTGGAAACTTAATGTTACTTTGCAATTAAAAATTTCTTAAAACCCTAAAAGTTTTACGATAATTAGATTTTTTTAATTCGTCTCGTTTTTTCTGTTAGTCTTGTTGGATTTTAAAATGTTTTATATTTCACTTCAGATTTGAATAAAGCATTATCAAATTACCTTATAGATCATTTTTATAAAAATCGAAACAGTTTATAGGATAAAAAGGGATGGCCTAAGTAAGATTAACCTACAAAGGGTTAATAATTGTATACGCTAAAAATATCATAATTCCATTATAGTTTTTCGTTGTTATAATTTACTTTAAAATCTTAAATCGCTTAGGAGATTAAAACGTTTTTCTCAGCTGTTTTATATATTTTCTGAAACGATAATTTGTTAGTGAAAGCGCAAAAGAGGACTAAAAAGACGATCGTGCAGCTGCTAAGCGGCAGACAGAATTGTGGGGACTATTTAACCGCAAGGGAAGAGAAGAGGATGCGGTCAATGGGGTCTCCACGAGATTAATGTGTCGCCTGCTATCACCGGTGATTGACAGCCCCGTGACCGCGACAAAGCGCCGACGTCCTAACGTACCATCTTAACCCTTCCCCGTCGTCCCTCTTCGTCCTCTTAGTTTGTACACCAACGGCGACTTCTTCGGGAACGTCGCGTCATAGAGGTGCGCGATTACGGCCGCAACTGTCGTGCGTTATTGAAAGTTTACCTCGTTTATTTTACGATGGCTTTCATATATTTTCTCTACCGTAGTTACGTATGCTTCGTCAAATTTCGATTGAATCTTATCTCGAAGAATATTTAAATCAAAATGTGAATTAATATTAATATTTATGTAAATTAATATTAATTTTTAGTACTATTCTTTTCTTTTAATTCATAAACATTATGATAAACGTGCGCGTAATTCTTGCTCTGATATATTTAAATACCGAGAAAATTACAAAACCTAAAGCCGCGTCCGAAGAGCTTCCCATAGCGGAAGAAAAAGTTTTGTGAAACAGGTAGCATTGCTTTCCAGTCGATCCCGCGGGTCTGTCGGCAATTAGCCGGGTGGTCGCGGGGGTAATTAGATGAAGGTTTAATTGCAGGCACTGCCTCGTCGTAGCTCGTAAACGAGAAAAGCTCGCTTGTCTCCGAGGTGCAATTCCCCGCATATTTACATCCCCCGCGGGACGCGAAAGGGCTGCGGAAAGGGATATAAGGCAGGAGAAAAGGGCCCGAATGCGGCGTTGGTGTAGGAGAGAAGGCGGCGAGACGGTCCCTTTCGACGATTTTACCGTTCCCCCTGGCCGTCTTAAAAGAAAGGGTTAATTAAAAACAACAAAAGCTATCCACGCCATTAGCGCTCGTTTGTATGCGCCGCGTTAGCGTTACATAAGAGGAAAGGGTTCTTTTGACGTACGACTTTGACCTTAACGAGATTACGCGTCGGCAGCATCATCTCGGAGCATCTGCTAGAGATACCAAGGTCGGCGATCGATCGGCTAATGAAAAAATATTCTGATCTCGGGAAAAGTTAGCTCGGTGTTTCGATCACGTACGTGCGAATCTTCTCGGTTGCGTTTACTCTCTCTTACTCTTGATGAGACTACACTTCTACGCAAGTGCTGGAAAGGACGAAACGGAAAGGCGCGCGTAGGGACTCCCACATACGGAAGCGCCGTGTCGCAAGTCATGAGCATTTTAACGTCTCACGGACAACGTAATTGAACCAGGGTCCACGTTACATCCTCACTTTGACGAACGCAGATAACTATCCAGCTGGCCGAAATCGCCGCTATCGTTCTCGCGTTTCTCAATGCCGGTGATTTAAAACCAAATAGGACAGCGGAAAAGTTGTTATAGTTTCATCAAAAATACCGAATTTTTTAAAAGTTCTTAATATTTCTGTAAAGTTTTAGCGGAAATTTCTTTAAAGTTTTTAATGCATAGATGAGCTCGTAGAAAAAGAGAAGTAATTACGTACAAAAATTTAGAAAATTGATACTTATTTATGATAATTTTCATGCAAAATGAAATATTTCAATTTTAATCGGTCATTTATTATTATACATACATTTATTACTATAATATTTTAATATAAGTTTGTATTTTATACTTAGTTTATTTAATATTTATACTATTTATTGTGGATATTAATTATATATTTGTGCCGCGATGAGAGTTTAATAATAATTATTCCACTCATTTCTACATAACTTATTGAACTTTCTTTCGTCAGAGTTATACAATACAGATAATTTCATGAGTATAAAAAGCCTAAAATTTATTAGAAACCGTCACTGAACTTTCTTCATTGCTATAATGTTACTTCACTTTGCGGCATT
>NW_017257841.1:1016672-1039086 GCF_001594055.1 Mycetomoellerius zeteki | reverse complement strand
ATTCCTATTAATTATATTAAATCTCTCGAATCTCACAGACGGTATCCTCCTCGTGCCAGATTGTATTCCGCGACGGTCGCAGCTAGGAATTTACTAAGATGGATGAGGACGTCGTGTCGGCTCGTGCCACACTCCGTAACGTGGTGGTAATTAGCAAGAACTTGGAGTGGCCTCCGAGTTCGTTCAAAGTTGCTTCGGCTAAGTCCACGTCCGCCGCATTCGACGCACTCTTATTTCGCGCGGAATTATTTATCATCATTGTACTACTTTGCCGTCCACGATAGGTTACGAAGCGCGTATCTCTCCCAGGAGACCTCCAGATATTATTCTAGAAAGGCATAGCTAGATTAATTGAATTGGTCATTGCAAAAAGGACATGTGCCGCGAGAGATAAATTTTTATTAGTAAAACAAAAGAGAAATTAGAATAGGCTATTACATATATTTATAAGCAAGATTAATGAAATCAAATATGATGAGAGTATGCATTTATAATATAATAAATTAAGATATATTATATCGAGTTTTAGTAATATAATAATCAAATTAAAAAAAAAAGTGCAAATATATTATTATTTCCGGGATAAAAAAAAGAAAGATATTAATTATTAAACATTATTACATGTATCAGTCTTGAATCATATGTTTGCATTTACTTCCGTTTAAATCTTACGCGGTTTGCTCAAAATCATGAATCGACGACGTAAGTCGCAGTCGTATCCCATCCGTAAAACCGGCGAGGAGATTTCGCGCGGCAGATAAGCGCGAAACGAGGTGCTGCGAGAAATAAAGCGGGACGCCGAGAAACGGTTCTGTAATTACATGTTCGGAAGTACGCGGCTCTTGCAGATTGACATCAAGCTTTTCGGGCCGCGCCGGTGTTCGCTCTTCGCGGCCCCGAGCGTGCTGTGCATAAGAAACTTTGTATTACCGGCCCGAACGTAATTTCTGCGAAACAGTCGCGTTATCAGTACAAGACTCCTTAAGCGTTGAAAAAGCTATTGCGCTTATCGCGGCTCGATCTGACATTCTCCGCGAGGACTCTCGAACTCTCCTAATTTCCAAGCACGGGGGAGAAGAGCGCGATATTGATCGTCTCGAATGAAGAAACGTGTTCAGATCTTTCTTTCTCTCTGTCTTTTTCTTTTCCTCTTATCCTCTTCATTGAATGGCCAGTGCCCCAATCTGACGATACTTCGCGATAAATAGCCGTATCTATTCCTCGAGGTGACTGCAAGAATCTCCGTCGACATTTATATGTCTCCCGTATATTCCTCCTGTCCCCCGTCTTCATCTCAGCCAAGTCGGCTCTAACCGGAGTTATCTCCCCCGCAAATATATATTAATGCGAGTGATATATCAGCTAGCCCCGCGAGGGACAAAACCTTAAATATTGGATAAGTTGGTCCGCGGTCTCGGCCCGTCGAGACCAAATCTCGGTGATGGATGGCCTGCCGCTGACTGTCATAACAACTTCGGCATTGGTACTTGCTCGATACTCGCGCGACGTCCGCATTGTTCAGAAGATCGAGAGGTTTATGAGTAAAAGTGACTGCTCGTAATATGAAGCGCGTAAGGAACTTTCGTATTCAGTGATCACAAATATTGTTAACTTTTGATTCCCACAGCAAATTTTAATTCAACCTAGATTTGTTTTTTAGAGCAAAAGCAAAAAAAAAAATATATATGTTTAATAAAATATATACATATATATTAAATATATTACATATTAAATATATATACAATATATACTATATGTTATTAAAAAAAATATATAATTTATGATAGAATACGGTCTGAAACTTGTGAAATATATTTGTAGAAATAAAATGTTGCCTGTATATTATATCAATGTAGATATCTAGAAATGTAGCGGACTTTCGTTTCGCTTTCTCATATTTATCAACGAAAATCCACACGTACGAACTATCATTAGTCTCAAGGATTGATAATTGGTTGGCCGGTATCCTGGAATATTCTGAACGACCGTTTACCTAAAGGCAGTATTCTATTAGCTGAGAGGCCAAGTAGTGTCACGTCGACGCACCCGTCCCTCGAGGATCAACCCTTTGCCGGCCTCTGCATAATCCACGACCCCGCAGAGACCCAGCGCGAAATTAGAGGCCCCTTTCCAATCCGGCATCCTCCAGCGCCGCGAGAGATGATTTAGGGCAGAATTATCAGGAGGAATCCAATAACAAAGACCGCGGAATATGTACCGCGGTGAATTAAGATCCGAACGCGTCTGTCCCCTCCTCGACGAATACCAAATAAGAAGATGCCAACAGTCTTGTGAAATAATGAGCAAACACGCTCTATGATACACGATAATTCATTGTTAAACCTCGGCGAAAACAGAATAACGCAAGTTATTCAATCAATAGAAAGTTCACTAACAATAAGAGATATCACATAAAATAATATCATTCCTTTACGTCAAAAGGAACACAACAAAAAAAATATGATTTCCGATTTTATTACCATCAATTAATTATATATAGATAAAGATTACTCTATCAATCATCAAAAGTAAATTGACTCATAGCTTCATAGTCCGGCCATCAAATAGTATTTGTATCATTCTTTTAAGGTTTTAAAAGAAATGATATCTTCTACAAAAGTGACACATTTTGAGTTATGTCGCTTTTGTAAATAAAAAGGAGTCATCTACAGAGAACATTTAGAATTAAGACAGTTTTGATCATTAAAACTTACGGAAGAAATTGTTTTATTTTGAATTTAGTCATTTTATCTGATCAAGATAAATATAAATTGTTGGTGATATTCCAAATTATATAACGTGAGTTGAATGATTATATCATATAATGATAGTTTTTTATTAAATTGGAAAAAATATTTTTTTGTGAAAAACTTAATTTTTTGAAATATGTGTCACTTTGAAGTAAGGGAATTATATTTGAAAATTAATTATAATATAAAAGTTAAAAAGGTATCATCGTTAGAGTCTAAAATTTTGCTTCTTGCGGAAAATTTAACTATTTTACGCTGTCATTGTCATTTACGTCATTCTAGTTTCTCACGGATATCGAGACTTTCAATAGAGCGAAGCAATGCGCTTTCGAGGAAGACTCGATGTCGAAATCTTACATAGAACAGATGTGCATAAAAGACCTGAGAGCATTTGCTGTTAAAAAATCGATACGAGTACGTCAGCGGAATTTACATGGCGGGGAATGCACGTGAGGGATGAAGAGCGATCTCGAGTATATCGCGTATCTTCTTGCTCCGCAGAATGTCCGATTGGGGAAAAAAAATTCGGTAAATGTGCAACAAGCGTTCGTGGAAGTGATAACGCTCGATGTCACGAGAAGGGTTATCGGACAAAACAACCGGCCTATGACATCGATCAGTCTGTGTCACTTGATGAACCTCGAGCATCGCTTAACATTAATTATTATTGCCTCTTCGACACTTTTCAGTAGCTTTGTAGAAAACATTATGTTTGTCGCGATAACCATGATAATCCCGACCGGTTCGTGGAGGCCTCTCTAGGCCGCCGGCTGTCGTCTTTTACGCGCATTTGGAAACGGTCCATTCACAGTTCTTGTTAACAGTTTGTGTTGAATTTTTTAACATATACGAGTAAATTTAACATAATGTTATTTAAAGATTTTGTGTTCATTTGATATTCAATATTTATTGTCAAAATAACAATTTATGAGTAAGTGAATAAATAACATAAAAATAAAGTGTTTTAAAACGTTAATTTTAAGACAAATGAATAAAATATTGATTAATTTAACATATCATAAATGTTAATTTTACTAAAAAAACATGATTCCACGGTTTGTCTACAAATTGTGTCAATATTATCTTTTTTGTATTTATTTTTTTCCCCTAATATTTGTGTAACTTTCTAACATATTTATCTCATGTTAAATTAACCCGAAAATTTAAGTGGACCGTTTGGAAAATGCGATTTATGTTCAATTCGACACATTTTTTCCAACAATGCGTGTTACGAAAACCGATCGAATCGGTGCTCGGTGTACTTCTCTCATGAGAGATAGCGATATCTGTGTCATTGAAATTTTGTGACGCACTTGCAGCGAGAGCGTGGAATAGTCGACGTAAAATCTTTCTTTATGCAGCTCAGTACAACATACAAATGTTTCACCTTCATTGTAAAAAAATTACATGTAAAATTGCAACAATCATATTGGGTAATTTGGGGAATACCTATTAAAGATATATGTTCCCAAATTACAAACACACATAAGTAAAGTTATGACTTACAAATAAAATTGTTCTTTTTTTATAGTAATTAAACAATTTGCATTATTAAATTCACAATTGAAGTTATGTTTGTTAATATATTTATGTAATAATTTTCCAATGAATTACGTACAATTTTTTAAAACTAGTTATCGATACGTACGAATGTAAAAATACAAATATAGTGTAATATTACCATTATATTACATAACATTTAACAAATTTGTACATTTACATAAAAATTATAAAATATTGTTATTGCAATTTTCTAATACAGAGATATATTTGCATAATTGGAAAAGTACTAATTTTTCGTTTAAGACAAATAATTTTATATATTTCTATCATAATAAATTGTGTAATTTTTACATATTTTTTTACAGAGTGATCTATTTATATAGTCAATATAAAATATGATTCTTTTTATGAATAAGGAATTATATTATTTAGAATTCTGGAGGAATCATTTCGAATCGTGTTGAATAAGCACAGGCATGACTTTGCTTATGTTTTATCTGCAGAGCGATTGTCCGTTTTATTTATTCTTGATACTATAAAAGAAATTATATCAAAATGAGATAGTTGATTGTAGCCATGAACATAAAATAATGAATATTATCCATATTTTTACGATAATAATAATTTTTGATATTTTAACATAAAATTTTTCAAAGTATTCGAGATATCGATTTTGCAGGTTTATTTGTTTCCCGTAATATAAGTGCCGCGAAAAGAACGCAGCACTTTTCGGTCTGGACGATATATATATCGCATCCCGAGTAGCACGAAACCGCCCCACTTCGCAGCACCTAATATAACTCGCTATTCGATCGCATGCCTCCGGTTTTACGGTGTAAACAGACCGTTGGCGAGGCCCCGTCACTACGCGGATAAACTCGCCTTGACAGAGTGCAGGTCCCCCAGGAAATACTCGACCACGAAAATCCCGCAATACCAGCCGACGTGAATCCCTTTCCACGAGAAAAAAAAAGAGTCGGAGATCAATTTCCCTAGGACTGGTCAACTATATGGTCGAGAGCAATTGTTGTTACAGTGAAATTGGCATTGTGCCACCTCAATGTTTCTCACATTGTAAATTTGAACGGAGGAATGATTATAGAGGAGCGTTACCCTGATTTTATTTAATTTACGAGTTTTTTTATTTCTTTTTTTCATTACTAATAATTTTCTGGATAAAATTTAATTGGTTGAATCACTACTACTAATAATAGCAGTTCATTATTACCATTTTATGCTAAAGATCAGTATTTTTTAATTGGTGTACCATGACACACTGCCATAAAGAGTCTACAAGTATATCGTGAAAATTTTAGAGAAAGTAAAAAGAAGCGAAAAAATTTGGAAGTAAAAAAATGTATGAAAATTATCTAAATTGTATTGTGTTTATTCTCATTTTAATCAAAGTGATATCATCATTGTAATAAAATTATTTTTAAAATGATAAAATAAAAAATAAAAACTTTAGACTTTTTATTTCATGATCTGAATGTTAGCGATATCTGATAAAAGATCTATTATGCTTGAAGCGTATGAATCTAATGATATATCTTGACAAAGATTTGTTGTTTATGTGATGCGAATTGAAAAAAGTTGGAAAACGCTGCTAAAACAGACATTAAAAAAAATAGCATTTTTATTGAAATTTCTACTTTTAAAATATTTATCTGTCTCCGTCGATCCGGACATCATCGCTTGAGATTCCGAGTGGAAAGTCGATCACCGTGCGCGTTGGATGACGACGAGGATCAGCGCGAGAGCGGCGTATGCACGGATTATGAATGGAGGCAGTGTGCGGTCACGTCAATGCGTGAAGCGTACGTGAGGTTAGTTACGCATCGTTTGCCGGCCCCAGGGGTGTGTTCACTCCCGAGTAACTTACACCGAACGAACGAGCACGATGCTGCGGGGGTGCTATCGCAACATGGGTCTCGCGTTACCAAGCAGCGATCGAAGTCGCGGAACGCGATAGGAACGGGAAAAACATCATTCCTGTAACGGGAGAAGTACGACACGTCAACGTCTTAGCTGTTACAAAAGTGGCGTGAAAGGATTTGTTTTTCCGAAGGCGATGGGTGTAAGATGAAAGGAAGAGAGGAAGAAAAATAGACTGAATAGGAGAACTTTAAAGACACGGATTAAAGACGGTGCTACCGAAGGACATCTGTGCTCTTTTCACGCGCTGCAGCAGTGACAAAAACAAGAGATCGTAGCTCGAGCCATGTATTATGGATAGGCACGGACAGAGATCCGTTTGTGTTCGCGCTATCGTCGTGCAATGGCGTACGTCATCGGACGAGGGTGCTATCGCGTTTGTCGTCCGACAACTGGGAACAATATGAGTATTTAAAGGAATGTGGTGAAGATATCTAAGAGACCGTCTAATATTTCAGACATCTGCTCGATGTCTGAGACGACTTTTGGGCTTTTTCGTTTGACAAGCTATCAGATGTGATAATTGTTGCGTAGAAAACGTCTAGTACAGTGTCAATTAGTTTCTACTAAATTTCAACTGAATTTACTGCTTTTTTATTTGATTTTTAAAAAAATTGTATTCAAAGTTATAGCAAATGATTTATGTTTGATTATATATTGATAGTATGAAATATGATTGTTTAAAATTATGTATCTGCACAGAAATGATGATTTTACTGAAGTATTTAAAAATTTAGCTAGATACAGATCTGAAAATAATTTTGTTGGAATATCAACACATTATGTAAAACGTTTAAAATAGTTATTAAAATGTCAAAATTTTTTGCAACGTTCATTATATTTCATAATTATTTTGGTCTAACAAAATTATTTTTAGATCTATATCTAGCGCTATATTTTTAGATACTTCAATAAAATGTTTTGAAAAATTAGAATATAGAGAGACAGATTTTTTTTATAACTACAGAGAGAAGTAGAATTTTTAAATAACTATATATTTCTTCCCATATAAAACCATTATTATATAGTTTGCAAACAAAATTTTCGAAAAATAGGTCGGTAAGAATTCACGGTGAATATCCTTCAATGTAGTCCAGGAACGAGGTCTAATTCTCTCGATAAGTGGCACATTCGCCGAAGTCGAGGCTACACCAATGCCGGCGCATAATTTCAGAGAAGGCGCAGCCATAAGGGGAACGTTGAGTGGTGTATGCTGTCGAACGCAGTTAATAACTGTCTAGTAACACAGTGGCAACGTTTCTTTCGCCCGAGTCTTGCTCATCGGTGATAATTAGCACTACGTTGTACAGTAATATCGTACACTTAACCGAATCGTTTTATGGTGCATCGCGGCCACTTTTGTAGATCGAGTGTCATCTTTTCGTCGGTGATTGGATATATCATAACAATAAACTTGGATATCTGACGATTGAAATTCAAACTGGAAGAGAACTCCATCGTATATAAAATATAAATAGATCTCTAAAATCTACTTTCGAGAAAATAATGTTAATATTTTGCGACAGAGGAATAAATATATCGACTATGATAGAAGATGTTGCATTTTATATCTTTCATCTTATCCGAAAAACTATCGGTAATATCGTGATGGAGAAATCGACTCGAAATTGCAACTGGATTGCATCCGTGATGTTTCATGCTAATTCAGCGATATCCGGTATATCAATGCGATCGCGATGCGATGGAGAAGCCGCAATACGCGCCTGCAATCTGTGCGACTGTCTCGGCTCGGTCAATTTACCGCCGGATACATGCGAGATCCGTTGCGAACGGCGGACAGCATGTGCTGGCGGGAGATAAGAGAAATTATCGTTAAAAACACGCCAGAGCGTGTCCGCTGTCGGCACGACTCCCTTTTTCGTCCTGCACCCCGTAAGCGGCCGCACTTAGGTTTTTGTCGGCCGGACGAATCTCCGGTCGAACCGAAAAAAAGCATCCGCGCGGTCGCGCGCGCTCGACGGAACGACACCGACCCCGTCGACGGGGTGACTCGGGTCGGCGGGATCCATTATCTCGCCCGCGTCTCCCGCTCTAACGAGGTCCCCCGCGCGAAATTAATGAAACGCAGAAGGGCCGTGGCGGGCACGAAGGCGCGCGCGTGTGGATAAGTTATTATTAATGAGCCGACCGCGCAGCCATTTCTGCCCGGCGGTGAATGAAACGCGTCGCGGGACCACATGAGTGATTTCACTACTCCAGTACTCCACTTGCTTTTTGCGGCGCGACGAGGCGCGCTAACGAGAATCACCAGCGCGCCTCGCGATGAACCAAAGTTCATCAGAGGAAGTCGTTGAAGTCTTCCTACTTATGCTAAGAATTATGAGTGCAGTCATCTTAAATTTTGAAAAAATGAAATTTCAATTTTTTTGACATCGAAATTTATTATGAAAATTGCTAAATTCTTCTCTAATTTTATTACAGAAAGAACGATTTTGCTGAAATATCTAACAATTTAGTTAGATATAGTTTTAAAAATAATTTTGTTGAACTATTAAAATAATTATGTAGGAATTTTTTAAGCATCATGAGCAATGCTACAAAAAGTTTTGACTGGTTAGCAACAAGCGTCCTACATAATTATCTTGATGATCTAATGAAATTATTTTTAGATCTATAGGTATCTGGCTATATTTTTAGATATTTCAACAAAACCGTCTTCCTGTGTAATTTTATTATTAAATTATGAACTCTAGATATTACATATCAGCAATTAGCTGAGTTCGTGTATGCAAAGCAAAATGCAAGTTGGTAAGGTAAGAAATGAGAGAAAAAATATTATAAGATAATAAGAAAATATATATAACTAATTTAATATCAAATGATGAATACGTTTCATTGCATAGTCTTCTTCAATTTAACAATAGTTTTCAAATTGATATAACATTAAATATTACATATTAAAAATTTAAAATCCTCAATAAAATCATAAGAGCTAGAGTATAATACATTCTCCGGACCAGAACAATTTTGAAAACTATTATTGAACTGATATTGCAATCGAAACGTATTCATCTATACATATCTTGAACATCACTTGATATTAAATTAGTTATACGTATTATCTTATTATCTAATATTTTTGCTCGTTTCTTAACCTTATCAACTGCATTTTTATTCTGGATATTGTTTTAAGCTTTTCGGAAATATTGAAATTTTTTCTCTTAATTATATCACGAGTCGCGAGATTTGGAAAAGAAAGAGTCAATTTAAAATTGATAATATGAAGCAACGTTTGAACGAGAGAACATGAGATAATCGTGAACGCTATCGATAAAATTAGAGAGGAGAGGACAGAAGGAGGATAAGAGTGCATTTGCTCAGTCCATTATTTCGCAGCGAAGAAAAATAAAACCAACCGCACATAATCCGCCGGTAATCCCGAATACACGTCCGCGGCGCCAAGGGCGAATTACTTTAGTTCGCAACTTCGTCCGATAATCACGGTGGTGGGCCCCGCGTACCGCCAACCCCCTTTTCCTTTCGTCGTTCTCACCCCACACTCCTCGCGTTCTACCTCCTTCGCGAGGCATAAAAACGGGCGTTCCATAATTGATTTTGTTCTTCGAAAGTTGGCATGCGCACCCCGACAACGCATGTCGGGGGTGGTGGCGGTGGTAGAGACGGCGGTAACGCGGAACTTACGAAAAGCCTCGGCACCGCCGTGCTCGAGTGGGTCTCGAAGCCGTTAAAAGTTTTGTAACGATCCCTCACGGAAATTCCCGATCGTCCGACCGCTCGCGAACTTCTAACTCTCACCCGACAATGGGAGAACTAAGGGAGCTAAGGAAGTGAAGAGAAACGCATGGTTGAGGGGCAGAGACGGGGACTGCCGGCTGAAGACTCCGACTACCTTCGCGTCGCTCGCACTTCCGGTCTGAGTTTGCAAGGGGGTGGAAAATTACCGCGATGAGAGGACTATACTTGAACGAGGGCCGTGTTTACCGGGTAATGATAATTAAACTCGCAAGCATAGAGCTGCAAGAAAAATACGCTCGAATTAAATTCATTGATCTCCATATTTTTATCGCATATTAATCGATTTCAATAACACAGTTAACGTCAAAATTTGTAGTGATTTTAAAAAGAAATTACGTACATATGCATCGCTATGTTACAGTGCATCGTTTACAGCTAATTCTAAATCATTAGAAGTTAAAGACAGCCATCTTATTGAAAATATTAATATTATATTTGAGCGAGTACCTACTTTATAATTATAAAGAGAACTAACTTTCGAATTGTACTAACTAATCGAATTGATGCAAACGGTGCTTTAAATCAAACAATTTATTTAGAGTTAATTTCTGCTTTTCTTATTCTTCTGTTGCACGCAAAAAGAATTATTATCAACGGTGATTTTATATAATTACCGATTTTTTGTACCTGTTCTAAATATATGAATATAGTATTGCTAATATTATTAAAAAATAGAGGAACTATCACTCTTTCTTGGTCAAGTACCTTTACTTTTAACCACTTATGGCTTTTCTATAATTGTCTGATTGAAAGAAACCGTATATTGTGACCGCGTACTAATAATAGTGAACGTTTGAAATTTAACGTCATATTTTTGCGGAAACTTTCGAAATATTTAATCTCGCGGTAAGAGGATTAACGACCTTGCGTCATCATCTTCCTATTCGGTCGCATGTTCACACTGACCGAACAGCGCGGTCGTATCGCTTAAAGTTGCGTCTCGATGTTCGCGGCGGTCTGCACACCGGTCTGATGTATGGCGACAGAACTGGCAATTATTATCGGTGTATTACCACGGTAAGTGTGCGTGGCCGTCATTGGAATTACCATATACTGTTATTTCGAATCCGCTTTTACAGTCGCCTCTAATGATAGTGGCGTTATATCTTCCCTCGACCCTTCTCGAAGCCCTTCGCCACCGGCCATCAATCTGGCCGTGATGGTAAAACGGCTTCTCCTTTGGCAATGGCTACGAGGTAGATGTGTATCCTCCTAACCTGTTGTGTTAATCGATAATATACCGTTATGAGATTAATTTTTATAATTTTTTCTTGTCTAGTTTATAAGTAAGCGCTACCTTTCTTTTTTTATACATAGCTTCTAGTCTTTAATTTTGAATAACTTAGTAACCGCGAAACTCGCATTACAATTTATTAATTGTAAAATCCTTGACATTAAAAAGAAAGAGTTTTTTTTATCCGTACAATGAAATTCAGTCATTATAAAATTTCATACTTTTTAGAGATATATTATATTATCCCTACAAGTAGTTGTACACGGAAAGTGTACACGGAAAAGACGGTTTTGCTGAAGGATCTAAAAATTTAGCTAAATATCTGAAAATAATTTTGTTGGATCATCAAAATAATTATATAGAATGCTTAAGCACTGATGACAATATTACAAAAATTTGTAATATTCTAGTAACCAATTTGAGCATTTTACATAATTATTTTGATGATCCAAATAAAATTATTTTCAGATCTATATTTAGCTAAATTTTTAGATGTTTCAACAAAACCGTTCTTTCCATATAGAAATGTTAATTCTGGACGAAAGAAATCCCTTCGAAATTGGGCAGAAATTATTACTGTCGTAAAACTTTTCTAAAATATTCTACAATCGACTACAAAGGCATTGATAAGTATCCCGACTGCCGCACGAAATGCTTTGTAATATAATCTTGCTGAACGCCTTTGCTGACGTAGTACGGTATTTGTCGAGGAGAAAATCACGCCATGCAGCAGAACGCAGTTAATACGGCAGTTAACGCAGCTTTCACAAGCATATCTCTTTTTCGTGTCCCGAGATAGACGACACGAGACGGATCTGTCGCCACGAAGCCTTTTCGAAGTAGGATTCGAGCGAGCAACCGCTCGGCGTTTCAAAGCCGACGGTCCACCTCGTATAAATCATCCTAATAACCGTGCGGTTTCATCTGCGGACTCGCCAAAATATATACGCATATATACATATTGTACGTATATACATACGCTCTCTTGTACAGACGTATACATGCATATACGTATAGATACGCGCGAGCGTACATTTCGTTTGGCCCGCACGAATATCGCATGCATTATTCAGGGACCCGGAGACTGGCTGCATCAACCGTGCGAGACCGGCTTTGCATAAGCGCTGACGAGGAAAACCGAGCCGCGAATATAAGCGCACCCGATCCGAATGTATTCCCGATTTGTATTCATTGATAACCACCGCGCGAAGGCGTTATAATTGCACCCCCTGGCTCAGTCTTTTTTCCGTCTTTTTTTTCCGAAATTTTTCTTGGCATCTCTCGTATGCGGCACCTCCGTCCCTGATTTATCAACTTTGATAGTGTAATGCAGATATCCGATGTCGGTGCTTGTCCTCATAATTCAATTGGAATCGACCAATGGGAACATTGGCTTTTTTAAGACGCGTGTACGTCGAATACGACACTAGATTCCTTTAATCTGGAAATAGTTACATGATTTTTTTTTTTTTAATATATGTAAGTGATTACCTGAGATGTTTTTATATCTCAATTAAAATACTATACTGTTATTAATAACATATTGTATATTATTGATTGTTTTCGATTTATTAGTATTTGAGAAATTATAGATATCAATTTAATCATAATTTTCTAAAAAAATAAATAGGAACCAAACAAATACTAAGTAAAATAAATACGTTAAATAATTTATCATGATAATATTTTTTAAAAAATAAAGATTTTAATTAATATTATTTTTTGCTTTTTTATTGTGGATTTTCGATGGCACTTTACAATTAAAGGTTCATAAGAAAGTTATTTTAAAAAAGAAAATATGTTAAAATTTAACATTTTTTTTCGATATCTATGCAAAATATTTCACAATAATTTACATGTTCTTACTGCTATGTAGATATTAATCCAGATGACTATTCCCGAGTTGAAAGTATTTTCTCCTCGACGCATATTGCAATTCGGACCGAACACGAATCGAATGCTAACGAACGCTCTACTCATATTCGCTATATATCTTTGCGCAAACTCTAGTAACGATGATTCGCATACGTTGTTCGTTCGTCCGTTGTTCTCGTTCTCGAACATGGCCTTTTCGAAGCGCGATTACGGTGCACATTACGCGCGCATACATGCCGTAGCTCGGTTAGCACGGCATAATTAGCGCAACGTTGCTTTATTAGCAGGAGACAACGTCCCCCCGGCCGACGGGCATTGTTGGTAACCGCCAGTAATCTCTTCGTGTTTGCGTTGGCCGTGCACATGTTAATAAAGCCGTTTGCATCCTACTCGAGAAGGATCGCTCGTGCTGCAGTTAGCGCGCCCGCACCCCGTTGTTTCGTTCTTAGACCTAACACTTTAAGGTGTCGTATTGTTTACCGAATAGCCCTAGCGTTTAGAATGATACAAACCTAATGTCCATTTCTATCAATACAGATTTACTTAAATCTCAGTTTAACTTACTCGTTATCTTTTTCCAGTTCTAAAAATTAAAAAAAGATATAAAAAGTAAATTAAACCGAGTAAAGATAATGTACATTTTTTAAATAAAATGTAGAAATTTACATAAATCGCACTAACAGGGATAGCTCGAGCAAGAGATACAAAGATAAAAAAAATTTCTATAAATATTCAACTGAATATCTTGCGTTAACATACAGAGTGCTATATATTCTAAGATCAATAACAATTTATCGTGATCTAACTGTTATTCTAACCATAACCTAAAATCGATCACAAGCAAACCTTGTAATTTGGTACAATATTTATTCCTTTTTTTCGCCTTGGAGTTACACAATTCCTCGCGGTCGCAGAGGAGAGGGCTTCTCTTTGTCGTATTGGAGTTACGAAACGGTTTCGAAAGACATTATTTTCAAGTGTTGCTGGATTTGGGTCGTCGCTGTTCGACATGGGTGGTCTCGCATTTCGATCGTTCTTTGACATGATGATCCGCAGATACCGATCCTCAAGAAAACAGGATTCGTCTCGTTATTAATAATAAGACAATTGTTTATATTTCCAAGAACTAGTACACCTTCGATACTTCTTTTATTGCTTAATGAGAAGTTGATTTTGAAATTACCTTAGCATTTATCAGCGCTTGGAGATATTGCTGAACCAATATTGAATCCATTTAGCATCATAGTCGATTTCTCCAGGGAAAATCGTATTATAATCGTGAGCATGACTGTTTGAAAAAGTGATTGTTGAAAGAAATTAATACAGTTCTGTGTATATAGGATACATAGTACTGTACTTCCGGATCATGAGTACAGTATGTACACACGAGCGGCATTATTATTTCGCGGGAATGTATCATGACCGCTATTATCGTTAACGTGTAAATGTTGCCGGTCTAATGGTGTCTTAATTGAGTCGACCATTAGACCCTCCTGTGTCCAATGCCCTCGCGCGCGCTCGTGAATATTAAGATATTAGGCTCATTCGCATAATACAGGAATTAAGATGCTGATCGCCAGCTACGCAATTGCTGCGGAAAAGTGACGTGTACGATTTTGACATGGAAACCGAATGACAAAAATCGGTTGTAAAGTCAGTTTATTGTTCTGCATTTCTAAAACCTTTTTATACATTTTTGAACAATGCAGATCTTACAATATTAATATAAACGCACAATTCACAAATGTTACAAGATTTTTGCGAGATTTTATCTAAATCGAATGGTAAATCGGCTTTTACGCTAAACTTATATTAACTACTAAATTCTCTCTCTCTCTCTCTCTATATATATATATATATATTCAGATTAATTTTAATGGAATTGCAAATGCATGATACCTAAAAATGTTTATTTTAGAGAATATCTTAATTACTTAAAAGAAAGATACATATTAGCATAAAATCATAATTGCATATCGTAGATGTATTGTAGATAAATATTTTTTTTAAATGTAATCTTAATTGATATTCGTTACGAAATTTCCTTAATTAGTATTTGTGAATGCAGCATTTTAAATTAATGTATCTTTGCTTAATATTAACATAATTGAATAATTTTTTATTTTGAAGGTAAAAATCCAAGGAATAATATTATTTAAAATAATAAATTTAAAATTATGTATTATAATATTGTGAAAAACGTTTAATATAAACAATTTTTACAACGTAATTGAAAAAAATATCCGGGTCTATTAGATCCGCGAGAGAGAATACCGATTAAGTTTAAAAAGTCTTAATCCAAGTTTATGTTATTAATTAATTTAAATCGTATGCCGTCGATATCTCATGTTTCCACATTTATAACTTCATGTTTCCGTTATTTGGCCGAGATTCGCTGGATTTAACGCAGGTGAATATGATCGTATAAAACAAAATCGGGATAGAAAAAATCAGCTGGGGCACGGGTGGAGTCGGAAGCGGCGCGGTAGAGCGAGCCTGATAGAGCCATAAATAGCGCCATAGCTCATTGATCCGCATAATCGCATGCATTACCGCTCTCCTCTCTCCCTCTCTCTCCCTTCTCTCTTTCTCTCGCTGGCATTTCGCTCGCGGTTTTCGCTTTTCGAGCCGGCGGCTGTGTGCCGTGTGTACCATTACGTCGGCGAACGAGGAACCCACCCCTCACCCTCCGAGAACGTGCGATGTGCTTTCGACGGTGACGATCATCGCTGCCTGCATAAACGATTCGCACGAGCCATCTTTCTTTCGCGAGGCATCAGTATAGTAAACACCCAATAGAAAACGAAAAAGAAATCGAACACGAAAGATGGTGCTTTAATTGAGATGTAGTATTACTCTTTGTTACCTCAATGTAGTTGCAAAATAAACTTCTTTATGCTTCAGTTAATTTCATGCATTTAATGTCGCGTGATTCCTCAAAGGAGAAGTCCTTTGTGTACTTTCAATTTGCATATCCCGAGATTAATGGTTGCGCATATTTTTGTCTTTTGCCAATATATATTAATGATTTTTTTATTGAATTACTTGATTGATTTTTTTTCTGTATGATTAATACCTTGGTATCTTAGTTACATAAGATAACTGACGCTAATAACATGGGGAAATTCATGACGGCGAGTAAATTCTCGAATTGAAGAGCGACGAAAACCTGTTTGTATGCAATCTTTGTTCGGCCTAGCGGAGACAGTGCCAAAGTCTTGTTCATACCTGGCAAGTTTCCAATCACGTAGTCATCTCGATGTGCTTTAATGTCGATCGTATGTTTGTGCTTAGGCTAATCTTTTATAGGTATACCAAGCGCATGTGTTATAAGTAAAAAATATATCGTGTTTCGCACGTTGCGATTCAGCAAAGACCGCTAATGATCATTAATGATCAAAGCATAGCCCATGCAATTACATTTCAATCTTTCCTTAATTTTTACAATCATGATAAATGAGTATCAGATGTAGTAAGATAAATAGAGCACTATATTTATCTATATATTGTACGACCAAGGAATTTATCTTGAGAGGCTATTTTAAATTAATGTCTTCTTTCGGAGTAAAGAAAAATGTATTAAACCTGAAAGGCGAAAAGTCATCTTCTCTCCGTTGTGTCCCTTTTTTCACGGATCACCATGATTACACTCATATATTTTCGCGTGATTTCCGTATGTCAGCCTGCGAATCGACCGGCCACGAAATATCGACGATTATCGATAAACTGGTGCCAAGAGACGTATGATATACTCCCCCTCCCCCCAGAAAAGCGGCCTGAAAAGTGGCCCTTTGAGCACCGCATCGTCGGCGCGCGGCGTCCCGCGGGGGCGGCGGCTTTGACCTGGTAATAGCGTGCCGAGAAGAATGGGAAATGTCACCAGGGGGCGACGAGCGCACGGACCTTCGCCAGGTCGGGGAGTCAACCGCGAGCCTTTTTTGTTCCGGGCCGACGACGGCGCATGAGCCCCCGGGGGCCACATGGGGCTGGATCGTTCTCGCGGCGTCATTAGTCCTCCTCGACGACGTGAGCGCGTACTTCAAACGGATAGGTACGTTTCACCACGGAAAGACGTTTCGCCGTGAAACAAAATTACATCACCGAAAACAAATGTTCCGGCGTGGGGAAAAAAAAAGAGTTCAGTCTAATGCACAATTGAAAAGGACGGGCAACAGGAACGAGGAATAACAGGTTTCAAACTATCAGAAATCGTACCTTCTAATATATTCGGTTTCTGATAGGTTGAAATCTATTATTCCCTGTTTCTATTGCCTGTACTTTTTAATTGTGCATTATATTTATGGTAGCCAAGAGCAGTTGCATCGTGAAAAAGCAAGAGACGTTGGGAGATACGAGAAGACATTCCCTCGTAAAAAAGTTTCGCTCGTTTCACTTTCGTAAGGTGCTTTCCAGTTGAAAGTCAATCTATCACGAACGAGCGTTCATTATGTTACGAAAAAAGATAGAAAGACCTACATTAGAAAGAGATCGTTATGATTTCCATATTCCATATTTCATTATCACAAAGAATTCTACGATATTATATATAGGATGACAAAAAAGTTTGGACATAAAATATATTACTAATAATTTATTAAATTATTAGTAACGTATATTTACAAAAATATAAACTCTGGAATATCAGTGATATCTTATTAAATACCAGAAATAATAATTAACATTCAAAATGTGCACCTTTTTAGCTTTAATACAAGTTTTAAGGCGCTTCAAGAACGCATTTACGTTAACCGTGCATCTTTTCTTGAATAAATTCTACCGGGCAGCTGATAGAGCGGTATTCAGTTTACCAATGAAAATCTTTAATGTAGAGTTTTAGTATTCAATAAGATGTAATTGACACTCTCCACAGAGTTTCCTTTTTTCAAGTGTATTATAATATTATCCAGGTGCAAACTAACATTTCTGTCATCATTTTGACAAAAATAATGCCTTAATATCGTTTTTACGCCAAATGATGCCAAATGACGTCAGCTTATTATTTGGATAATAATTTGATAAACACACAAACTTTTGTGCCACTTTTTTGTCACTCTGTAATCGTGAACTAGAAGACTATAATCGATAAATATATAAAATAACAGTTGAAATTGATTAATGTCGTGTTTTAAATTGAAAGAGAATTTTAAAGATATAAATATACGCGGCATTTATTGTGAATGTAAGCTCTGGCATTCCTTCCTTTTCCTGTTATAGGTTTTACGTTCTACCACGATTAAAAGTAGCATGTGAAAAGAAAAAAAAAAGTTTCATCATGCATTCCTTTCCCTAGTAGCTTTCACGCGACGTCCTTTTCGACTTTTTGTGGACGATGACTTCGCGGAAATAAATCGAGATGTCACCCGATTAGGACGCGATCATATAATATAAAATCGGTTCGTTACACGTCGCGTTAATGATTCGGTGAATGACCCGCGCACAGAAAACCCGATCGCACGATGTACGACACGCGTGCATAAAAAAGATACTTGGCGAACGTGCACGCATCGGAAGCGCGGAGCGCACTCCGCCGCTTTTATCTCGCAATTTCTTTGAGGAGCTAATTATTGTGCAAAAAAAGAGCGAACGTCATTCAATGTGCATTTACGACGTTCTCGACTAATTGAACTTGTTTATCCGCAACATCGAGCGCCTTCGCGAGACTCGGCGTGAGATGCACGGAACGACGTAATTATACGCTCGCGTACTCTGTGTTACCTGCAATGCAGAGATACGTTCTTGCGAGATGCGCTTTTAAATTTCGACACCTCCAGTAAGAAAAAAACAATTGGGAAACATACGTAGGATACAAATACTGTAACATAAATATCACAAAACTCCAGATCTCAATGTAATCTTTTTATTGCCTGTCGCTTGGTTCGTGGAAATCGAACACTATATCGAATTATGTACAGTCCATAATTTTACTCAACCGAGTTACTCTAATCCGTGAACAAAAGCGCAAAGTTACATCTTGAGTTAGTACTAACTATCATTGTTACGTTATTTTTATTGCTTTTTTCTTCCAAATTCCATTATCGTTTCCTACAACAAAGTTCGTTACATTTTAATTCGATCCATTCTATTAAATTTATATATCATTTACTTTTTTACTTCTGTTGGATTTAGTTATTCTATTATAATGATAAGATTTTATTATATGTATATGACGTATTATCTTTTCCTTTTACAATTTTATCAAAATTTTATATTGTAATATCTAGTCTCTTTGTTGCATTAGATTTCCTATAGGTTGACAACTAGTTGACTTATGTATTTCTCAATTGTGAAAATTGATTTACTGACACTACATATTGAGAACATGTTAACTGTGAAATAATTATCATAATATCTCTGAGAATGGCTTAAAATTGAGCCGAAACATTTGATCGATTCTTAAATATATAATCAAGAATATATTTGTCATTATGATTTATTGTGCATCAAGTTCCACGCTTTTTTATTCTTACTTATCCTTGCGAACATTATTTTTATCGTTAAAATTTAATAAATATATGAAATTCGAAGGATTTAATTTCTTTTGTTAAGCTTCACATTGTCGTAAGATCGATCAAACGTTACAGTGGTCCGGTAAGAAGTTACAATTCGAGGAATAAACGCCGTTTCGAACGTGAGGCGTTCCTCGGTGCTCCCATATTAGAGGGGGGGGGGGGCTCGCAAGGGTTATCAAGGTTACCATAGTTACCAGGTAGATAGGTCAGGTAGATTGGCCGTGCTTCGGGTGTGGGAAGGTGGCCCGTGCCAGAGAACGAGATGGTCGCGGAGATCCCTATCGCTTTCGTAGCACGCGCCCTCGCCGCTATGCGATTACACGAAATTCCGGGGCCGAGGTATAGTCAAAGAAAAGAAACGTATGTGTTCCTTCCTGAATGGCGCCGCACCGGGCGATCGAATCCACGACGCCACGGAGTTCCGACACTGCCGACCAGGTGGTGGCGGTTATCGCGCGGAATTATTTATACACCGCGGAATCTCGCTCGTCCACGCGCGTGGGCAAGAACAACTTTTTTTTCCACGCCCGAGATTCTGCGCGCGCGTGCGGCTGCATCCTCATTTTCCACGTTCCTAATTATAATTTATAATTGGACGCGCGCGCGGAGGAAACTTCCCGCGATCGATAATTAACCGCGCGCGCGGAGCGAAGGATCTACGAACTTCTTGCGCCCTGATGCGGGAGTATCCGCTCTTTCTCTTCTTCTCTCTTTTCCTTTAATAAATATGTAATAAATGCTGATTCTATTTCATTCTATTCTATTCTCTTTGTTACCTCTTCGTCCCTTGACAAATTATTTCTTATTTTCCACTTGTCGATTTCTCATATTTTGTAACCGATAAAACTTGCCGTTTTTCATATAATCTATCAAAAATAATTAGTGCAGAAAACGAAATTGATACATATAATATTTCATATATTAACAGAGAAAAGTGTGTAGTATTTGTACTGTAACTGCATAGTAAAATAATTATGATGTGCTATATACCTACATATAATGTTAGTAATAATAATTATATTTATAGTTATAAAAAATATACAGCTAATATATGGAAAATAATTATAAATTATAATTAAATTATGATAATTACAATCATTTTTTCTCTTAGTAAGCGAAGATCATCTTTACATTTATTTGTGAGAATGAAAACGTGATAAACTCGAAATGAGTTTTTTCATATCTAAATATTACTTACACGGATTTTAATCTATGATTATACGATCCTTCGTTCTAATTATGGTATCGTTGCCGGTACGGTCTATTGGGTTCACGGTAAAGCTTTCGGCAAACGAAGAAGCGCGCGATGATCAGGAGCAAAAAGGCGCTGTCCCTCGTCTGGCTGAAAGCGCTGGCAGATTAAAACTACAAAAAGGAAAAGAAAAGAGCGCGGGATAGAAGTGAAGACTGGTAAGAGAAGGTAAGAGTAGGGGAACTGAGGGACAGTACGAGAGAGCAGGGGACGCAGATGAGAGAAGAAACAAAGGGTCGAGAGGAGAGGTGGCCCTCTCTAAAAGCCAATCAAAGGAATGACAGTATGCTGCCCGCCTCGTAACCTTCAAAAGGGCTGCCCGAGGGCTGACACCGGATTGGGCATCGGGCTACTCCATATTGATGAGTGACCGACCCGATCTCTTTCAGCTCGAAACAATTGCGACGTCTTCGGTGCAGAACTCAGATGCGTACTCGGTGAGATTTCAATAATCGAGCCAGTCATTCGGTTTTCTATTTGGTCTTTTTGGGATAGAATTGCGAGTATTTGAATGCTACTGCGAAACGATTTGCTTTAAGTGATACGATTTGAAAGATTGTTAAGAGATATCAGAATGTCTTCTTTATACTCAATAAAATGGATATATAAAGATATGTATTACATATAACTAGGAAATATATGAAGAATAAATGATAAATAAATATCTAATATTGTTTTCTTATTTCAAAAGTGGTATAACTAAAAAAATGTGATTTTCGAGTTAGGTAAAAGGTTACTCTATCCAATCATTAAATTTAAGTAAATTTAACTTAATTTTACAGTCCTCTAAATAGCACTTGTATCGTTCCTAAGATTTTCAAAGATATAATACCTTCTACAAGAATTACATACTTTGAATTGTGTCGTTTGTAAATAAAATGAGTCTTCTATAGAAAACATTTGCAGTTAAAACAGTTTTGGTGATAGAAGTTTGAAAAACATTATTTTATTCTGAATTTAGTCATTTAACTGATCAAAGCAAGTATAAACTGTTGGTGATGTTTCAAATTATGTCACTTTTGATGAATTATTCCAAATTTGTCATAATGTAAGACATCAAAATCATCATAATTCATAAGAAGTGTTTTTTTGAAGATTGTGAAATAAAAATGGCATTTGATTATATTTCTAAGAATATATTCTTTTTGCCGATACTAGTAAATTAAAAAATAATTTTTTGTTAAATTGGAAAATAATTTTTTCTCTTTTTTCAAACTTAAAAACTTTTCTTAAAAACTTAATTTTTTGAATTGTATCACTTTTGAAATAAAGAAACTATATGTATAAATGACAATAAAAATAGGGAAGAAATGATGAAACGAAGTTATCCTAATTTTTTTTAAATCACGGATGTTATTCTATAATTCTTTATTTTATTTAAAAAATAAGATATATACAGGGTGTTTCCAAATTAAATGGCAAAACTTCGGGAGCGTGTAGAGGAGTAAAAAACTAAGAAAAAAAGTCCTATAGACATATGCTCCTTTTTGCTTTGTTTCGCAGGAAATCACGAAAAAAGAAAAAAATATATTTAATTTATTATTTTAATTATTTTATTTATAAACTTTTTAATGAAGAT